>NW_013952506.1:18371-21815 GCF_001266775.1 Austrofundulus limnaeus | reverse complement strand
TGTGTGTGTGTGTGTGTGTGTGTGTGTGTGTGTGTGTGTGTGTGTATTCATCTGTCTTTAGATTCATAAATTACTGGACAGATTTTAAGGAGACTCTAAGAATATACAGTAGTTGTTATACGTACATCTACAGCTCACTAACTTTTACAGTAAATCATATTTAAGATGGCTGCCACAGCTAAGCAGTCATAAAGACAAAAATGACTACAACTCAGATAGTTTTTCAGATATCAAGCTAAAATCTGGTGTGGTAGTCAACTGAGAGTAATTCTTGACACATACTCTGAGCAATATCACAACTCAAGATTGTACATAAAAGGTCATTAAGTTTCACCAGAAGTGTCTGTTTTTTCTTAACATAAAATGATTTTAGCTTAAATCTCTGACAAGAAAGGCAGAGGATGATATGTATTCCTTAAAATGGACATATCAAGTGAAACTGCAATGCTTTGGTCTGAATTCCTCCTTATTTAAACTTTACATACAGTATATAGTATCTGTTTACCTGTGGGTGTTCCAGTCATAACAGTGAGTGCAGCCATGGACTTTGTACCAATGTAGTGACTATTGAGCAGGAAGCGAGCCAGGTCCTCCACGTTGTCAAACTGACGACTCAGGACCTTTTGAGCCCACTCACACACCAGTCCACACGCTGCAGACCTCATTTCATCCTCTGCGCTGGGAGATTGACCCGTCGGTTCCATCAGCTCGCACTGGTCAAAACAAGGGGAGCAGCAGGGTTTAGAGAATCAAACCAACACAAAGGTTTGTCTAATGTTTCTGTGGTGTAGTGACACTCACCCCGTCACCAGATTTCTGCAGATCTAGGTTGGGTAGGGATGGCATGTGAACAAATGCTTTCTTTCTCAACCCGCTATAACAGTATGTGCAAAGCAGTTAAGGCAAGTGCTGAATGTATTGAGCTAAAACTCTCTCAAAAAGATTTTAATGCACAGGTAACAAGATTTGAACAAGTGAGCAACAAGATTCACACATGCACAAGAGCATGGATCTGAGAATGTGACTTTTGAGACCTTCTTACCACTGCAGATTCACACGTGTAATGTTGCATTCAAGGCTGGTAAAAAGCTGGGACATCTGAGCTTTACCAGATTTACTGAATTATTGGGAAAAAACACTTCTAACATCCCAAAATGGTTAAATAATAAACCTTATATTAAAACACACACACGATTTTACTGGGTTCTAAATATGTTGATTATGTGGACTGTAAAGCTAAAATAAACAACCACAATAAGTGGGTTGGAAATTGAAGAACGTCTGATCTGTTATGGTTCTTAGTTTAGTTTGAGGCAGGGGCAGACTGGCATACTGGGCTAGCGGGGAAAACCCCGGTGGGCCGGCGGTTTGGTGGGCCGTGAACCGGCCCACGAGCTGCACCACCGGCCCAGACGCAGGTCAGAGGGCCGGTGGTTCAGTCCGTGAACCGGCCCACAGGCTAAAGCGAATCTGGAGTGAACCACCAGTCTGACGCAAGCAGTGCATCTGCGCAGGGCGAGCCAGACATCAAGGAGCGACAGGTTCTGGGGTGCTGATGTTTTTCTGGATCCATTGTGCTCCAAACGATGTCATATCAAATGACTTCTCTAACTCTCGTCAGCACCGGTCAGGCCGATCATAGCGCACAGCTGATTTGCTCTGCAGGGCGCCACCTGAGCTGACAATGAAGAGCGGAGATCAGAAAAACTAGTCCCAATAACCCTAGGCGGGCTGCTAAAACAAAGTGGTACTTATTAAAAACTAAACATTCACAAAATAAGAAATGCCTTGTCCCTATTAGAGCCGCATAAATGAAATCTTCATTTGTCTCTGACACCCAGCAGAGTGCACAGTGCAGCAGCTCTAACGGGGCCGAGCAGATTTGATCTGAAAACTCCCATAAAGCTCAGCCTGACAACAAATCAGCTGTTTACCTCAGATGATGAATTTAAAAAGTCTTCCAGCTAGATCTAACAGAGATGCACAGTGCTCCAGCTCGTCATTTCACTGTGGAACATCACCTGCCAGTCACCAGGGGCACAACGAGTGGGGGTGGCCACGGGGGGCTGTGCCCCACCAGTTTTAACCTCTTGAGTCCCAAGCTTTGTGCTTATTTAAATTTTTCCCAGCTATATAAGGTTAATAAAACCTTATAAATATAAAATGTTTTTGAAAATCTAAGAATTAAAAATATGAATATATATTTTACTTAAAATAAAAAATAAAACAGAAAAACATAATTTGCTGTATTATTATTTTTTGTTGACATTTGAAGTAAACTACTCAAATTTGGTTATTCTTCTACAAAAACTACCAAAAACATATATGAAAACATATATTTACCAGTGTTCCTCTGCAAAAACTACCAATAAAAATATTTTCTTGTAGTTTAATGAGAGGAAAAATAACTGAACCATTTTGAGTAACATTTTTGGAAGTAAAGCCAAAGAAAGCGTGTGTTTTCTAACAAGAGTTTTAAGGTAAGGTAAAATTTATTTATATAGCACTTTTCAGCAGCAAGGCAATACAAAGCTACCAAGTCACAAACAAGTTGATTCCAAAAAACCAGTAAATCTGGTAAAGCTCAGATTTCCCTGCTTTTCACCAGTCTTGAGCTTATAAAGCTGACGTGGTAAGAAATTCTCAAAAGTCTAATTCACATGCGGGTTCCTCTGCGTGCGGAAATCTTGTGCAGTCAAATTTTCTGAGGGTTGATGTCAGCTTTTAAAACAAGCTAACAATATTTGATGTAAAACAGCCTAACAAAACAACATGTAGCAAAGACTAAAGTTTTGAAGGATATTTGGATTTGCCCCTCATGCCCAGACGACGCGCCTTCATGTTAGGAAAAACATTCTTCATGATCTTCCCAAAGTCTGCAGCACTCAGTGGATTGTAGCCGAGATTGTCACAGTAGCTCCTGCAAGAAGACAAAAATCAGTATGAGTGTCCAAAAAAACAAAAACAAAGAAACAAACAAAAAAATCCCACAAATAATTTAATAAGTACAGAAACATATTATTGTTCTGTCCTCCTCACTGCCCGTCTGCACTCACTTGTATTCATCATAAACCTCTTGCTTGGGGAGGGACGTCTCTGGGTGCTCCTCTAGGTGATTGCGGATCCAGTTGAATGCATACATCTGTTGAGTACGGCTTGACGACATAGAACTCTGGTCGCTGAAATCAGTCAGACCAAAGTTGTAAAAATCGGGTGAGGCGACGCCTCTGACTGCTTTGCATCATTTCTTGTTAAAACAGAAACTTTAATACCATAATCCAGCAGCAGAGAACCCCCCCTCTCTTTCATTTTCAGACCAAATGGGCAGAATTTGGGGGTGATGAAACGATATGGGGAAACAAATGACACACAAACAGCTAAATTTGGCAAAACATCTACACATTTCAATTGAATCAATTTTAGAGGTAAAAAAAAAAAAAAAAA
>NW_013952506.1:13652-18032 GCF_001266775.1 Austrofundulus limnaeus | reverse complement strand
ATACATACATACATACACTGTATACATAATTTCCATGCTACTCTGCAACAGTCTATCCATTAGACCAGCCTTGTTTCATACAAGAATCAATAAATTTATCTAAAACATAACGACCTTCAATTTATTCCTTCAAATATTTGACAAACAAAATGACTATTATATATAAATTAGATTTTAAAAAATCCCATTTTCTAAACCGTTTTGTTCTTGGAGATAGAAGGTTTCTGCCTGACAGCAACAATATTCATAAGTGAACAACAGCCTCACTACAAAAGCACAAAATAAAAGCTTTAATCAAATGGATAGTTGATTTTTTTAAGTACGGCTTCAGTAGAAAGGTTATGAACAATCAATATCTTACCTGATGCAGATAGCTCTTTGAATGACCTAAACAACCACAGACTGCAGCTACAACTAAATCACAACCTTCAAAACAGTAAAATTATGACATTGATGGTATTTCTATACATAACAGACCTTTTGGAGTTGTAGTAAATGTGCAACATGGCTCATATTGTGTATCCCTAAACCTTTACACCATCAAATTCACATTACACTGTAATTTACATGGAATTCTGTGGTCGGTGCTTCCCATAATGTTATCCTTGGGGGGGTGGGGGGTGGGAAGCTGCTTCTCCTTTCCACACACTCCCTCCATCACCCTCCTTATAAATGTCATGGCATGTAATAAATTAATGGATCGGTTTCCTGCAGTTAATTCAGGCTTTCAATTTGAACTGTCTTACAAAATGAAGACATTTCCTGTCAAAATAGACGCAGAGCTTCCTCTACCATTATCCAAGGAGAGCACTCTGTGCGGTCAACAGGACCGGGCATCAGTTACTAAGGCTGGGTTTTCTTAATAATCTAACAACTGAATTTGATTTCAATTCTTTGGGTCATGATTTGATTTGATTTCGATTCAATATCGCTTTAAATGCTTTGATATCAACATCATGATAAAAAAAAATACACAAAAAACTAATTAGAGTCCCTGTGGATAATTTTTAGATATTTATATTCTTGCCTATTTAGACAGAAATTATATACATTAACATTTATGAGAAATAAAATATCTGAAAATAAAGCAGTAGCACAATAATACTTGCCAGGTGATGTAATCAATTCACGGGATTTTCTGAATCGATGTTGAATTGTAAAATAAAAATATTTCGCAATGGATTGAGGAATCAATATTTTTACCCACCCCTACCACACAACATCCGTCAAGTGTCCTGCCAAGGTCAGTAATCCAGGTGGGTGTGTAATAGGAAATGGACAAATATTTAATATTTAGAAATATTTAGAAAATAGTGATCACATGAAAAACAAAACATTTGAGCGTTGCCATAGACTAGCCATTAGTCAGAATTTAACCGTATTTCTCCAAAATGATGGGGTGCAAAGAGCCATCTGCAACAGGTAAGATATTAAATACTCATCACCTTTCCACAGAACCCCTACTTCTAAAAATCTGAACTATCTCTTCAAAATCAACAATAAGCTGTGAATAACCTGCCTGTGTTTCAGCCAGTAAATTACAATTTAACATCTGGCAAATAAAGACAATAAGACAGTGCAGATCATTTTAAACGAGTCACAACAAAACACATAAAAGAAAGAAATGAAGACAAAAAAAAAGTCTCACTGGCCAACATCTGCTGGGTGTTTCTCTGTGACATACCTTTTATCATTGCCACTGCTGGGACCAGAAGGCAACTTAAGGTAGAGGTAGAGTTTTTCAATGTCTGTAAACTTCTCAACATCTTGCTGCGGAAACAAAAACACCACAAGACAACATTTTTTTTAAATAAAAAAAAATGAGGCATTAATATCAGGAATCCTTAAAAAGAAAACCTCGATGAGAGAAAAATCCTGAACGCAGAATAAAAACAGTTTTAAACGATTATCTGTGTTCAAAAAGTTTTATGGTAAGAAGATACAATTAGATGCTGTCTGGTGAAGAATTATAGATCCATTTTTTTAAACAATACCCAGCGAGGAGCAACCATCTCACCACTTTAAGTGCCCTTCAGCTGGATTCTAAGAATGGATCCATGTCACCTCTTCCTCGTCTATTTGCCTCTTTGTTGCCATGGAAACCCACACTTAAATGAATGAGGTGAGAGCTGTCAGCCAATAAGCTGTGAATGAAAACAATTTACTACACGCCGCTTTTACGGGTCTGACGGAGTGGATAGAAACTAAATTAGGATTCTAATTTAAAAAAAACAAATAAAGGTATGTTTGCCTTGTAAGACAATCTCTTTAAGCTACAATATAACGCACTTTTAGATTAAATATTTTATTTGTGTTTTAATAATACAAACAAAATCATTAAAAGTCCCACAATAAATGCAAAAACTACAGATAAAGACTCCAATAAACCAGCAATGTTTTACAAGATAAAATCATTTGATTTGAGGTACTCACAGTATGTGTATTTATATCAAACTGTCACGGTACAGATGGGTACTTTTTTATTGTACTTTGCAACAGAAAAGATGCAGAGGGAATTTTTTTTCTCTACAACAAAGCATGAATGGCTGCTTGTTTGTCTCAAATCAGCTGAGTGTGGAAAAGTTTCATGTTCTGCAACCACAGCAGGGAGCTGTGAAGTGTATGTATGGCAAGCAGGTACGTCACAAATTCTGTACTTGGTGCTATTTTCCAACACTAGAACTCAACTGAAGAAGCTCATGGTGGGTGTTTAACGTTTTAGTTATGTTGTTTGTTTATGTTTGGTTTTTTTGTTTTGTTTTGTTTTTTACTTCCTGAGATGTTTTTTCAGTTTTTATTTCTTTTTTATTTTAGATCAAGTCTAAATCTAAATATTTTTAACCGGTCCAACATGTTATATATAAATTTAAACCCTGAATCACAATAATGATTCTTTTATATCACATGAAAAAAAATATCATTTTGTTTTCAATTTACTGTTCATACCAATTTAATGTCTTTTTATTACAAACCCTAAAATGCTTTAAAACAGCACTTAATTACACAATACTTGAATCTGTAGTTAAAACCAAGCAACTAATCTGCTGTATAGTACAGTTTAGAAACACTAAATATAAATATATTAATATATTTAAATTAAAGATTAAATATATTTAATCAAATATTTATTCAATGTAAAATATGTGAAATATTTTGTGTAAAAAAGCTAGTTTATGTTGTGTTTTATTTAGACTTTACTTTAAACTTATTTGCCTTGGTATGTAAGCATTGGAAAAGCAAAACAAAGAACATTTTTTAGGAGAAATAGACTAAAGTCAAACCAAAATTAATATTTGGATTTTAAGGTGTGTGTGGCTGTAGTCAAAGCCTTTTACTGTTGCTTTGATTTCACTCGTGCTGCTTTGCAAAAGAAAAAAAAAGAGGCTTCAGTTCAAAGAAATCCACAGTAAAACGTGCAGAAATAGATTTTCACGCGAGGACAAAAATAGCCTTTATCTGATCTGAGTCCTTGTCAGAAAATAAAACAGTACATATTTTTAAACCAATATTTTATGTTTAAATATCACATATTTTGTGTAAATTTCTACATTAATATTTCTGAAAATAAAAACGTTTGTATATTTACATGCTCACATGCATTCACGTTGCTCAAAGTACAACAAAAAACATTTTATCATTAAATAAATTTGTGCCGTAGCGACTGAATGATGAAATTTAGATACCTTCAGGTGATTAAAACACCTTAATATTTACATGTAAGTCAATAACAAAACATTTTTACAAGATAAGTGTTTGTGGATACTCACCAATATGCTGTCCACTTTTGATTGTACAGATTTGCTACAAGGAGAAAAAGAATAAAAATCAGGAAAGTGAACCAATTCTAACTCGCCATCACTCCTTATTGATTTATTAATTATTATATAAAACCAGTCAGCCTGTGCACAGTGAGGCTTTATGAATAGTTTGCATCATCATCACATAATTAGGCATATTCTTTTTTTTTCTGCTCATGTATCACAACATGTGTTGGCTTTAGAAAGGATTCACTCATTCATTTATTGCATTTTCACTAGAGTTAAAATGACACACTTTATATCCGGCTGTCGGACTAAACATTAAGAAATCAAGCTTTAAAACATGTAAACACACACACAAGAAAAATTAAGGTTTCTACACTTAATTCTGCTTTTGTATGTAACACCTTAAAAATGAAATGTGTGCACTTTACCACACAGATTTTGAGCAATTAGTTAATTTTTCCTTCACTCTTGACCAGAGCCGCCACCCGCTGTTATTACACTGATGGGGTTTATGGAAAAACTGTGGCCTCCACCTGAACCTCCTGACTCTGTGTGTGTGTGTGTGTGTGTGTGTGTGTGTGTGTGTGTGTGTGTGTGTGTGTGTGTGTGTGTGTGT
>NW_013952506.1:7478-13642 GCF_001266775.1 Austrofundulus limnaeus | reverse complement strand
CCTTTATGTCACACATAAACAGGAAGGACCTACTCTGTGTGTGTGTGTGTGTGTGTGTGTGTGTGTGTGTGTGTGTGTGTGTGTGTGTGTGTGTGTGTGTAAACAAGGAGGAAAAGAAGATTTCTGGATAGAGATTTATAATCCAAAATCGGAGTTTCATCAATGCAATCTGCTCTTATCTGATGGGTTTTTTTTGTGCAACCTTAGCTCAGACATCCATTATAAAGACACCTGCAGGCTAAAACAAAAACCCCAAATACAGCGACCTCAGAGGCAAAGTTTGGCTGCAACGGATCAACTAAGAAGTGGTTCCAGACCCGGCTGCAGCCCACAGAACTCCCGAGGGAGGCCGAGGCTTCATGAAAAGTAGTGAGACCTAGATCAGGGCTATTCAACTATTAGCCGCAGTAAATGAGAGCAAACAGCTCAGGGGCCAAACACGCAGCTTTTATTGTCATTTAAATTGAAATTATGATTTAAAATCCTGTTTTATTTTACCCCTCCTGCTGCCTTTGGGTCAAAACGATCCACAAAGCTTCAGTCTTAACACTGAGGCCTGCTGGGTCCAGCTCCTGAACTGGTGGCTTTGAGAAACAATGAGCAGTTTAGTAAACTGTCCTGTCGTAGATCATCTATATAACACGATCACCTAGCCGACCGAAAGATTTTTTAATTTAGCCTTTTTGAATGCTTCTCTCAAGGATTTTGTCTTCCTGATTTAAAATCTAGTTTTATTTCAAATCAGCTCTATGGCGGGGCTGGACGGAGGTCACCCGCAGGCCTGATGTGGCCCCCGGGCCGCCAGTTGTGTAGCCTCCAATTTACATCCTGAAGCTGACACAGCTAAAATATGTGCGTATATAAATCCATCACACTGTATTAATATTTTTAATGTAATGAGAGCAAATTCGAGCACACATTAAAACTCACACGTCAGACACAAAATAAAAAACAGCAATCATAAATAATACTTCAGTAACAGGAGGTGTGGTCTGTGTGCTCACTCAGGTCCAAACACATCTGTGATGTTTCTGTCCTCTAATAATAAAAATGATTATTTCCTGGGCAGCTGGGTTGGGATAGTAGAAATCAGCATTTTTCAGAGCAAAAGAAATGTACCCAGAATGAAGTGAATAACGAGTGAACAAGGGTTTATTACTAAATATTTAATTTTAAAAAAATTAAAGATTGTCAATGCAAGAAAATAAATGTTTGATTAGAGTCTGAATAATTGTTTAAATTTCATGTTTTTAATCAGGAAAAAACACCTGAAAGAATGTTTGTACTTGAAGGTTAATTGTCATTAAAAGGTTCTCATTGCAAACAATAAAACGGTGCAGTTTGAATCTTACACTGGTAGTTTCCCCACGTATGCAATCCTGAAATGCAGGTATGCACTCAATGTAAACAAAGCACTTTTATATGTAGTCTTTACCAAAAAAAAAAAAATAATAATACAATGAGCGTAAATATGTCGTAATACAGTGAAACTGTTGGACATTGCCATTGTTGAGCTGTTTTCAATCACTTTGGCTTTTTAAGCAGTCAGAAAAAAATGTGCTTCTAACATTTTAACTTGCATGTTAGTATTGTCATGATTTATTTATTTATTTATTTACTTTGTAACGAGTACCTGCAAACTGCTTCTGTGTTCTGTAAATTGAAGGAAACATCTGTCTCTGCATCTGGCTGGATGTAATGTAAGTGAACACTGTAAGATAATAAAAAAAAATGCATCTGAAGCAAACATTTCTCAGGTGATGACAGCTTCCTGCAGCTCCATCCCTGTGTGTCTGCTTTGACACCTGTCATCCTGAGCATCAGCACCCACACCGGTGGGTTTGGGCTCATCCGTTACAACATGGCCTCCAGTGGCTTCATGCTAATGATCAGAGCTACTCCTGCTGCAGCTAGCCCGTCTTTCACCGCCTTAAACGCAGCGACGTGACCCGAACAGCGGCTCGGGGCTTCCCCGCGGTCGAGTTTAGGCTCAACGTGCGAGCTTCGCCCGGGGAATAGCGGTGCTATTCTCGGCCGCTTTGTGCGGCAGTCAGTGCCTCCCTCCCCAGCTAAAAGGACGGAGAGACAGGCGGCTGCTCCTGGATCATCCTTACCAAATGGAATTCTTTATTTTGAACTGTAGCGCGTTCGCCTCGGGCCCTTGGAGTCCTGGCACGAGCGCTGGGAGGGAGCCTAATCCCGAGGCAGGCTTCTGACCAGGTTGTTGTTGTTGCTCATCAGCCATCGCGCTGGATGGGGTTGGTTGGTGGGGGAGCTTTAACGAGCAGCAGTAGGCCTCATCCCCCGGCTGCTGCAGCGCTCTGCGCCCGGACCCCACCGCTGCTGGAGCGGCTCAGGCAGCTAGGACCAGCCCGCTGAATCCACCGCGGAGCATGGCTACGAACGCTGCGATCAGACCGTCGCGGAGCACAACCAGAGAAACAAACACCCAGCCGGCCGGACAAAAAGGCATTTCGCTCAGGAGCCTCTCTCCGCTGCAGCAAATAGCACGCCTGCTGCAGCCAGGCAGCAGCTTCAGACGAGCCGAGGAGCTGCGTCAAGACGTCCGCAGACAGCACCGGAAGACCGGAAGTTGAGATGATGTCGCCTGCAAAATAAAAGCGCGAGAGTCATGAACAAATCATTCTATAGACATGCAACTACTTCTCCTATAGGGCATGTTGTTGTCTTCTTATGAAGTCAACATTCCGAAAAATAATATGGATGAAAAAAATTGGAAGAAATTTTAAAATAAAGTCGTTTAGCTCACAGCCACTGTACTCAAAACAAATCAGATCACTTTGATGTAAGGTCAGGTAAATATTAGGTCTATATGAATATGTCATATTATCTTTTTGTCTGCACTGTTACAACTAGTAAACTAAAGAATAACTTTGTGAGTCTAGAAATTGCACAAGCTTGCAATTTTGTGTGAAAGATTGTATTCTTAGGAAAAGAAAAAAGACATTTACAGTAAAAAAAAAAGGGTTGCACAGTTTTTTAAGGACACATCTGGATCGCTGAACTCCATCAACATTAAGCTCAATCTGTGCAACAGGTTTTATTTTTAAAGTAATAAGACTGCCAGTCACACAATAAAAACATTATAGTGATGTCAGAGCTCTCATACAGTAATACTCTTTAGTCAAATGTACTTTTATTGACCACAGTGCTGCCTTCTTCTCAGGTTAACAAGGTTCACCTATACCTCTTCATACTTACGCTTTGGTTTTGTGGCTCAATTTTCTGTCTTGCATGACCATAAAACCTTTCTTTAGAAGACATCTGACATCTGAGGTGAAACTGACACTTTTGGAGCAGGTAGTCTTTTTGAATTGCTCCTCCTCTTGGTCCAATGTGAAACTCTGCAATGTGAACAGTTCCAACAAGTTCCAGTTAAAGGCAGGTTTTAGATGGTTTCTAAACATCTTAATCAGTTACATACCTTTCTTCTTCTAATTGACATGGGGGGAAAGTAGTGGACCTTGCTTTGGCCAAGTTAATGAATGTATGTATGAACTAGGAAAAAAAATCCAACTTGTGCACCTGTTTTTTTTTTAATTCATTGAAGTTTTATGTTGCATAACGATTATATCGTAAAGTCTTGAATGAATTGGACATTCTGACCTCAAATGCTCGTTTCAAAGTAGAAGTCGTGTTTTATTTTGAAAGCCCTGAACAGGAAACAGATGTGTTGTTGCGTCTATCATGATGTTGTGTTCGTCCTGCAGTTTTGCTGTCGGCCTGTGGGGGCGCTGCTGCAGGAAGCAGTTCGATCAGATAGTGACAATGACGGGTAAACAGCCAGGATGATATCATTTTATCATGGAAAGGCTATCAGCACGTGCATTGATCCTCGTATTGGCAGATATGTTTCTGTGAGTCGATCCGCTGATCGACATCTAGACAGGGAAATATTGTTATGGGCTTCACAGACATGATTGTCCCAAAACTGTCTTGCTCATCAAAACAGATTTTTTTTTCTCCTCCTCTTCTTTATCGGTTAAAATCTGAAACACGGAGGAAAAACAAACCCTGACGGAACAATCTGTCCCCGATACAAACAAAACATAACGTCACGTTAATACACCTGTAATAAACGTGAATGAGACAGGTGTTAAAGTGTTTTCCCCAGGTTTTAACCAGTAAATAATCAGGAATGCTGTGTGCAGGTAACTCTTAGAAACAGACGCGGGGAAATTCAGACGAATGAAGTCACCAGGTCATAAAAACAAGACGTAAATAAATAAACACGCTTTCATCATGACCTGCTGTGTGCTGCCGCCTGCTGGTGGAAACAGGTACTGTTACTCTACTGTCAGAAAAAGTGATGTAAGACAGCAACACACACACACACACACACACACACACACACACAACTATGCCTTTCTATTCTTGTGGGGACTTTCCATTGACTTCCATTCAT
The DNA here is from genome assembly GCF_001266775.1 of Austrofundulus limnaeus. Lineage (NCBI taxonomy): Eukaryota > Metazoa > Chordata > Actinopteri > Cyprinodontiformes > Rivulidae > Austrofundulus > Austrofundulus limnaeus. The sequence continues at coordinate 9,216 of NW_013952506.1, read as the reverse complement.
TTTTTGGAAATTTTATAGTCTAACCCTGACCATTTACCCTAAAATTAACCTCACAGGTACCTTACCTGACCCTAAAAACCAACCTAAACTCAATTCACACCTTGGTCCTAAACCTAACCCTCCTCACCCAAAATCAGCCTACAAAGTCATGGGGACCGAGCATTGGTTCCCACACGACTGCATTTTCCTGAAAATATTGTCCCCACAGCAAAAACATGAGCCCACACACTCACAGTGGTGAATCAAGTAGTTAGTTAGTTAGTTAGTTAGTTAGTTAGTTAGTTAGTTAGTTAGTTAGTTAGTTAATTAGTTAGTTAGTTAGTTAGTTAGTTAGTTAGTTAGTTAGTTAGTTAGTTAGTTAACTAATACATTTTGCTACTAATTTATTTAGACCCATCTAAAGCCTGCCCATATTTCCACTGTTTTTTACACTTGATTAACATAATTTATATATTCACATTATTCACACGATCAAAAAAGGAACAAATCAGCCTCAAAATGAGATTTATGATGGTCGACGTGCAGAAAAAATACTGAAATATTTTTAAGCCAAGTTTAAAAACAGTTTGTGGTGTGTTTACAGTGGCTTGTAAAAGTGGTCATCCTCTCATAGGATTCCATCTGATTTCTCACCATACAACCTGGAATTTCTTTGGATTTTTGAACTGATTAAAAGCAATAATTCTCCCCAAAAAATTTAAATAAGGGGACAAAACCTGTTTTAAATAAATATAAAATTGAACAATTGCATGAACTTGTGTGTGTAACCTTGTAAGGCCTATTTTCCCAAAACGTACCACCTTGGGAGGACCCGCTAGTCCTTATGGGGCCTAAAGCCTGGGCCACATAAGTTCAAATGCTGGTTTTAGGTGAGGAGTTATGGTTAGGCTATGCAGATGAATGAAAAAATAATGGAGTCATTGTGAAGATAGAAAGACACACGCAGAAATGATGTGTGTGTATCTTCAGAAGCTACACAGTTTGTTGAAACACGGGTTTGCACAGGTGTTTATGCAAGTCACATTTTTACAAACCTGATCATGATCTGAAGGACAAACCTCAACATTTTCACTGCTGCTGGCAGCTTTGACAATGTTTCACACACATTTCAGACTCGTTAACAAGTTTCACAACGAAAACACCGTTTTTCTCGTTAGTCGTCATTTTTCTCTCTTCATGTCTGACCTTCGGCTGCTGCTATTCTGGACTGATTTGTTTTACTGTCAGTCTCCTGTCACTTGTCATTTGTCTGCGAACGTCTCGTGTCCTCCCATGTCCTTCATCCTTCTCTCCACCGTCGAGATTCACTTTTTGTTTTGTGATCGAGTTGCAGGCCACACATTAGTCAGCTAAGTTGTTCTGTAAACAAACAAACAAACAAACAAACAAACAAACAAACAAACAAACATCAAACCACAGTCAATCCAGTTTGTAAAACCAGAGAAAAATTCTGATGCAATACTGAAAAAAAAAAAACTTTTTCTTCCACAGAAATCTTTGGATTTCAGGATTTTCCAACCACATTTTTAGAAGCATGTAAAGACATTATGGAAGAAAAATAGTCTCATTAGAATCTGAATATTTTTAGACACTAAATTTATGACATTGAATTTTTATCCTCTGAAATTAAATATGTGAATTTTTTTTACTTCAAATTTGCTGGCAAAATTTCACCTGCAACTTTTCAACTGAAGAAATTTGCCAGAAAAAAATTCAACTACAGTAATTCACCAGTAAA
>NW_013952506.1:0-457 GCF_001266775.1 Austrofundulus limnaeus | reverse complement strand
TCTCCCATCCAGTCCAGAACTTGAGAAGATTAGCCAGTTCACTTGAAGTTGCTGTGGACAAAAAGACCCTATGGTTAACATTGAGCAAAAAATTAAATGATGTTAGATATTGTAATCATCAACGACTAAGTTTATCAAAGAAAAGATGTACTCTTGAAGTCGGCGTGATGTCATCCAGTCACGTCATTTCAACCTCCATTTTTTTATGGTGGAAAACTCAGTGATGCTCTGTTACAAATTGTGTCACTAGTGTCAAAACTTTAAATTATACAGCAGTTTTTAAATTGTGTCGCTAGGCCAAGTAAAACCAGTTATGATAAATAGCATACGCCACTTTATTTCTGAAAATTATTCTATTTAAAGTGCACTGCAGCCAGGGCCGGATTAACACTTTGCTGTACCCTGGGCAACAATATTCAAGGGCCCCATCATTGCGACCCCAGGATTACCATAGTCT
>NW_013952505.1:1711320-1712770 GCF_001266775.1 Austrofundulus limnaeus | reverse complement strand
GGGTGAGGATGAGGGTGGGATGGTGCGATTGTGTATGTTTGGGTATTTGTCAGGCTGCGGTCTGGGCTGCCCCAAACCACTATCTGTTTAATATGAGGTATAAAACCACTAAAGTTAACTTTAGAGAAAATCACATGGTTAGCCCTAAAGACACCGCCCTCCAAAGGTTGTATATTGTGGCCTTCCAATAAGGCAATGGGTAGAGCGTTGAATCAGAGAATAGGAGACTAGGGTCTGAGACCGGCATGGACAGGACAAAAATTTATTAAAATATGTTTTGGTTATTTAAACACATTCATTGTAATTGATATATTAACCCACTAAGGGGCACTGTCGACACAGTCTGAAGCCTAGAAGGCACAGTAGGGACATTCTGAAGCCATTGTATGGGACTGATTACGCCTAATAATGTCCATTTTATGGACTGATAACATCAGAATCCCCTGCAAAAAAATCTGCTCCTTTAAAGCCAGCATTGGTCATAAACTACATCTCCCATAATGCATGATGATTATACGTGGGAATTCCTTGTAGGAAAGTGGGAGAATCCAATATTTAAGATGGCAGCCACTCACTACAACTCATTAGATTAAAACTCTCACTTTTACATTTAATATTATTTGTGTTTTATTTAATTTCACTTTTAGTCAGTCACATCGTGTTTTTCAGTGTTTATAAGAGGACGTGTTAAAACGCTGTTTAGATGCAGGAAATACCAGGTAGGGCTCAGTTATTGTTTGTTAGAAGGCTCAACCAGCAATGAGACGAGGAACCAGATGTTGTATGTTTAGTCAGTTAAACATGAAACATCAAAGTTAATTACAACTGGTCCTTTGAGGACCACCATAACTCTCATGTGGCCATGAGTTTGACACCTCTGGGATGTTTATTCATTTTATTCTTGAAAGTTCATTGAAAAACAGGTGAGAAAGACAAAATAAATACAAAATAATAAAGTATCTGTATATTCTAATGWCAGACAGGTTGGAGATTTTGATCTTCTCTGTCTGAGAACAGCAGGTGCTACATTCTCACCAAGCTGCAGGAACAAATCCAGGGACCTCAGAAACATTTTTACTTTAAAGCTCAGGGGAGAGCTCAGGGCTTTTTGTCCTGCAAACCTACAGATGGAGAAGGTTGGGAGACGAGTCCAGAACACAGCTAAAGTCATTTTCCAAACATGCCAGAGAGGCCTGCTTTAAAAGGAAATAAACAAAACGGAGGAGGTGCTGAAAACAATGCATTTTAAAAGAAGCTCTTCCCCCAGTGAGCCTTTATCTGTCAGTCAGAGCAGCAACGTAAACACATTTTATGGAGGGGGGGTTTCCATAGACACCGTTTTAAAAGGCACTGACGTGGGGAACCTTCGTGTGTGTGTGTGTGTGTGTGTGTGTGTGTGTGTGTGTGTGTGTGTGTGTGTGTGTGTGTGTGTGTTTTCATCACTCTTTAT
>NW_013952505.1:1703618-1710320 GCF_001266775.1 Austrofundulus limnaeus | reverse complement strand
CACACACACACACACACACACACACACACACACACACACACACACACACACACACACACACACACAGGTCCGTTTATGCAGAAACAGATTTAATGTAAGGCTTGGCTCTCTGTTTCTGAGCAGGGGAGAGAGGAAAAAGCTGGTCTGGACCGACAGGAAACCATGAGAGGAGCTGGAAGCTGAGTCCACCTTCAGCATCTGGTCCTCCATGGTGTCTGTGAGCGTTTTCTCACAAGCACCCCCCTCCCCCTCTGCCGATATAGTAAACAGCTCTATGATACACTGAATTAACAACAGAGACCCTAGGGAAATCAGGTCTCCTAACAATAAATTAGCAGCCCCCACCCACTCCCTGTGATTCTTATAGCTCAGAAACACAGTTATTGTTAAACCATGTTTGCTAGACTTCATGTGTTCACACAAGTCCTGATTTCAGCTGTGATTACAAATGTTTTCCCTTTCTATTCAGTTCAGGTCATGTCTGCAGCAACATTTCACAACCAAAGTCATCTTAGTTCAGAAACATTTACATACATCATACATCACACAATGCCATTYAGTAAAATATATGTCACTGAGGACGCCAACAGACTGTGCTGAATCTTCACTTTGTCAGTCTCTCATCCTCTGAAGCAAACTGGTGACAGTGGAGAGGAAAAACTCCCTGCTAATCAGGAAGAAASSTCCAGCAGAACCAGGCTCAGGACAGGAGACCATCTGCCTCGACCGGCTGCTTGGAGGACAGGAAAGAGACACAGACAAACATAGAAGAACTGGTCCAGGACTGGTCCARGTGTATTTTCTATGGGAAGAAAGACAAAGAAAAACATGTTAATGACAAAATTGTTACAAATACTGAAAACAGCAGCAGAGTGAGAAATTGTGGTCAGTTTGTTTTCCATGGGGCTAGGCCTATAGCAAAAACAACTAAGGGATAACTCACAGAACCCAAGTCTACCCCTAACTACAGGATTTATTTAAAAAAGAAAAACTTGAGTCTAGTCTTTAAAATAAACATAAACACCACACAGACAGGAAATGAAAGATGGCTCCACAAGAGAGGAGCCAGATAACTGAAGATTCTCCCTCTTCTTTTACATTTGAAGCTGATAGTTGTGTTTCAGTGTTGTGCAGGACTCTGTCGAGTATGCAAACCTGAGCAAACAGTGTAGGTGTTTATACTCGACACTTACATTGGGGCAGTCTTTTCCGAACCAACAGGTACCCTACAGAACAAGTGGAAATGTAATGTAAGAAGTAGAAGGAAGAAGAAGACAATTTGACAAACTGGGACAGCTCTTATAACACATTCTCACTCACGACTCGTCACATGTTGACACTTTTCCAAGGTTCCCTCTGCGTCTTGTTTTGACACATCAGGTACACCCGTCACATCAGTTTTTGATGCACCAGGCATTTCCGTGTTCCCTCGGCGTCCAGGTTTGACGCGTTGGGACGCAACATATAGGGGTCTTTGAGTTGGGGTCCGTGGTTAATATTAAGGATCAGGGTTAAGWGTAGGTACTGGGGTCGGGGATAGGATGTCTACGGTGAATATTAGGTAATTTTAGGCTTTGGGACATGTAGTTCACCTGAATTTCCTACATTTTCTAAAAATGGTTAATTTTAGGTACTAGGGTCAGGGACAGCATGTCTACAGTGAATAAAGGTAACTTTAGGATTTGGGACGGTAGTTTTAATGCATTTTCTACACTTTCTGAAATTRTGACAACGGTTTCCACCCCATCTCATCAATAACTGATGCGAGGGGGGTACCCAATTCGTCAAAATCGGACGCAGAGGGAACCTTGGGAAAGCGTCAATATGTGACGACTTGGGAGTGAGAATAAGTTGGCTCTTCACCTGGTCTCCAACACTGAGGTAACCCTGAAGAGGAAGGTAATTCCAGCTGCTTGTATTTCAGTCATGATCCATACAACCATAGGTTAAGGTTGGAGCACAGACAGACCATCTTCACTTGACAGCTCAGCTCCTTCTTCACAACTGCAGATCAGAGGAACCTACTCATTAGGGCAGCTGATCCATCTCCTGCATTGATTCTCTCCTGACCCACAGCATTACCCTTGTTTCTGTTGTGAACCATAGACTCAGACTTAGAGGAGATGGCCCTCATACAAGCTGCTTCACACTTAGCTGTGAACAGCTCCAGTGGTTGGTGAAGGTCATGGCCTGAAGACCTCTAATGGCTATCTGTCCCTATACAACCAAACAAAAGCTGTGTCCACACACATCACATCCTTGACACAAATCTCAGCTTGTTCCTGATATGAATTGTATTCCAACTGGGCTGTGTCTTCTCCAATYCTGCTTGTGGTGTTCATGAATCTCAAGTTGTAGACATGGAGAGGAGGGTGTCTAAGGCCTGAGTCACACTACAAAAAAATCAGGTTGATTTTTGCCCTTCCGACAATCTTAAGGAAGTCCAGATTATCGTGATGATTCTAAAGATAATCCTAGCACATATTCCTGCCGTGGGTGGTGAGTTAAGAGTGATCTAGTCGGCTCGAAAGGACGTCGGGACTGGTCCAACCTCAAATCAAGGATATTCAACATGTTTGATTTTTTGGCCCGATATCACAGTGTGTGTAGTGTTCAACCAAGCTCTCAGCCTGTTGAATGAGACGTGTAGCCAATCAGAAAGAGAGGTGACCTAAACACGGAGGAGAATCCAAATACAGAAGACAAAAAAACTGTCATGACTCAGCAGAAAGTCTGCTGGATGTTAAAAGTTAAATGGAATTGTGTTTCCTCTGGTAAAAATAKTCCACAAATGATCAACATTGTTTCTTCCTYGTYRCAAATGTTAATTTACTCTGAACTCACGTCTCTCTGGAGGTCACGTGAAATTTTTCCTCTGACATCTGAATTCTCGCGTGATTTAATATCTGACATCTGAATCATGAATGAAATATCTTTACATGTGTGGTGTGTTGTCTCTTGCTGTGTGACTGTACACCACACACTGTAGGACCAAACCTGGTAGATCCATGATGTTTTAACCTCACGTGTGGACTCTGTCAGTCTTTGAAAATTGTCTGACTGGTTTAAAGTCTTGTAGTGTGACTCAGCCTTAATTTAGAATCAGGGAAGATAAAATACATTACAGCCTGAAATCTGTATAAAAGCTTATTGCCTTTTGTTGAATTGACCACCAGTGGATGCTCAGTTCAGCAGCCTCCTGCTCTCCCTCAGAGGTCTTTACTTTGGCAGTTCACAGAACAAGAACCGTGTAAGGAAAAAAACATTGTCGATCAGCACAGTACTCAGTGTGAAAAAGGACTATGATTTGTGCAAAGCCACATTAAAGAACTCTCCAAACCCCTGATTCTGTTTGGTCTGTCATCTCTGCTGGAGACCAGGTAGGAGCCCTTAACTGTGGCTTCTTACCCACTGCTTAATCTTACCCACAATCACATTCAGTGACAGGYGCACAAAGCCCAACAAGGCTCTGCTATTATGTAACTAGTGACAGCTGGGCCTTTGAAAGGAGGGGTGAACACCCTGCCTCCATCAGTGTGGCAGCACTTTGTGTCAACCAGACGTGGAAGTCAAGAGAGAGAGGGGGGGTTATCAGACACACAGGCCAGTAAAACATGGGCTGAGTGATGGAGTTCAAACCCAAACAGCAGCTGCACACTAACATTTCTTTATCAAATGTTACGTAAGACTTCTGTGTGTCACCTGATCAAACACATCATCAATACACTGTGAACTTACAAACAGGAAACTSTACACACATGGATATACAAGGTCAGGACATGGCTACTTGACTTATAAGTGTATAAGTGTACACACAATGGTCAGCTTATAAAAGTGGAGTAGTTCAAGCAAAATGCCACCTTTGTGGTCTGAGAACTTTTCTGAACAAACAAACACAAAGCTCTGACCAATCACACAATACCTGGAGCATCTGCCCATGAGATGTAGTTTGGCCCGAGCCTTGTGTCAAGAAACAGTGGGTGAAGCTGGTCTGCGAACAAAATGACACAATTCTTGTCACACAACTGCATCAATGCGAGCCAATTTTGTGGCTTTGAGTGGAGTATGCAGGACCCTTCAATGCTCTGTTGTGTTGCTATTATTACTTTTGTCACTAGAGGGCACTGCTGTGGCAGCAYAGGGCAGAAGAGACAATATGAGAGGAAGAATTTGAGAGTATCATATGAGATACGAGACAAAACTGGTTGTCTCAATTCAGGGGTTGCAGCTGACGTAGGGCACGTTCGCCGTAAGCTGTCCTAACTTGTAGGCGCCTACAACGGATGCAGCTGACGAAACCTTGACGAAACCCTGAAAACATAGGCTGCATCTAAATATGCTGATGATTTCCCAGGATTTATTGAGCCRTCAGCAAACCAAATAGAAAAACGAAGATGGCAGGTTTTTTTCTGGAGAAGTTTTCATTTGTCATCTGTAGCCTGGAGCAGGGGTTTTTACCTTTCTGACCTCGGGGCCCAATTTTTTCAACATAAAGTGACACGAGGCCCAGTCACACATTACCATACGGATCAAAAGGATAATTATTATAAAACTTTGAATAATTTATATTGTATTTGCATCATAACTAAATTAAATATACTTACATTTTAAAAGTAAAACTCCTGTCAAATAATCACAAGACATGATTATAACAAACATTTTTATATTGTAACCTGCCCATAACTATTATTTGAACAAATACAAAGGTCAGTCAACAGACCACTCAGGCTTATCAACACAAAAATAACATTTTTTAACTTAAACAACAACAAAAATAGACAATTCAATAAATAAAATTGTGGGCATAAAATAAATACATTCAAAAATACCAAGTGTAAATGTTCCAAATTAAAAAAACTGTAAAAATAAATTTGATAAAGTGCAAATGAAAATAAAACCATTTTAAACTTTTGCAACCAGCAGCTGCTCTTCATATTAGTGACAAACAATAACAGTAACAACAGCTTTTTGACAAAATGCTTAAAAATAAATTCCAAAAAATTATTTGATAAAGTGCAAATTAAAATATAGTTGTATCTACAACTGTATTTGATAATGCATCAAATATTGCAAGGTAGAACCAGAAGCTGCTCTTCATATTAGTGACAAACTTCAGCTTTTTTTGATGGATTACCTTCAGTTTTTGCTTCTACTTTTCATTTAAAATAAGTTTCCATTCTCAGCAGGTTTCTAAGGTTCTTCTTCTACATATTAAAAAGTTGTTAAACATCTGAGTGGTGCACTACTGCTACTAGTGGTGAGAAAGTGTATTACACCTTATTTAAAATCAATGTGGTCCCACGGCCCTCTGCGGCCCAAAGTTAAAACCTGTTGATCTTTTGAGGCCCTCAAGGTGGCGCTCGTGGCCCACAGGTTAAGAGTCTCTGGCCTAGACCATCTCATTTCACAGCTGTTTCTGCAGCTGACATGGCGGCCTACGGCCCACATAGGGTGTGGTCAATGTGGGCTGCAATCCCTGAACTGAGACACAGTTGCCATGTTCTGTTATGGCATCGTCTCCTATTTTATTACAATTGTCACAACAACTTACCTCTTCTTTTGTGGTTATGAATATAAATATTTGTTTCTCTATATTGTTTTTGGTTAAAGCCACAAAGAGCCACTGCAGTGGAACCAAGGAGCCACATGTGGCCCCAGAGCCAGAGATTCAAAGCCTTGCTTTAGGAAATTGATGAAAGATTTCTCTTGAATACCTGAATATTCTGGTTGCATTCAAACAAATTTAAAAATCGAAACCTCWATGGAAATGAGAAAACACAAGGTTTTAGTGCAAAGTCTTGTAATTTCTTTGAAATGGCGACCATGACATTGAAAACAGAGGCACCTAAACGTTTGAAAAAGCTGCATTGGGCCCCTTTAGGCCCACAAAGCTTTGATGCTGTGAACACACAGAAGAGCCTAAAGGAGCTCAGAACAGCAGGGGGATAATCGACAGACACTCTGTTGATTTTACCATCATTTCCAAATAACTCCCCGTTGTCCCAGGGAAGAATCTGTCACTGATGGCATTCCAGGGCAGCAGACTGGACAGGATGATGGGTCACCATGTAGATCATTTGGATCCACAAAGCCTTAAAGAGATAGCTCAAACATTTTAAGGTGAGGTTCTGTGGAAAGTTATGAACAGCTTGAGAAACTGTCTTTTTTATGAAAACAGTTTGAAGGCTGAGTGGTGAGTAACAGCTGAAATGTGCTGAGTAATGAACTATCTGACTTGTTTAAGGCAAAACAGGCAGAGGCTAAAACCAGCAAAACAGTAATAAAATSATCATAACCACAGCCAAAACCTTACCATTAGCAAAACAGCAGCTAAAAGCTAAAAGAACAGCTGAACAGAAGCTAAAAATGTAAAAAAGTATATAAAATTACTGAACACACAAAACAGACGATCATCACTCAGTCAGTTGTACAAATTTTGTCCTAAATATTAATGTGTTTGTAAATTAGACTTATCTTCAACACATTCTTGTGTGCTAGAGAAACATTGCTGAATGACTGTGTCAGTGGGTAAATGAGAACACTGATTAACGTGATATAAAATACACTCCATTCACTGCACAAGTTTTTTGTGTAATTTTACCATTATCTACTTGATATTATTTATATTTGTTAGCAAACTATTTCAGGAAGTGAATTTTGATAAAAACTCACAGGAAATAATCAGTAAGTCTACATCTATAT
>NW_013952505.1:1700588-1702618 GCF_001266775.1 Austrofundulus limnaeus | reverse complement strand
ATATATATATGTATCCCAGTTGTCAGCTCACCAGTATAACCAGTTCCTTTGCCCGTGTATGTGCAGTCTCAGTTGAGCTCCAGATTGTAGATAGAGGTCAGAGTCCAGCAACCGTTGSCTCCATCATTGAGGCACTTCATTAACAAACAGCAGCTGCAGAAACAAAACTGTATGACTCTGTGAGCCATGTTATTGTCATATTTAGTAAAATATGTAWATAAGATAATATACACCTCTGTTGCACGCCATTTCTTTATTTTTCTACTTTAAAACTGTGTTTTTCTCCTGATTAAAATCAATATCCAGTTCGTGTTTTGCGCGCAGCCGAGGCCTCAATTTACTGTGTGTGCTTTCAGCGCCGCAGCACTCACTGCCAACCTTCAGCATCCTTCCGCGCCTTACTTGTGTGTGCGTGTGTGTGACTGTTGTTTTACAGCCCCAACGCAGTAAAGTTTCTACCCACTACGGCTCACAAATAAAGCAAACTGCAATATTTAATTTGAACATCCCTTACACCAGACAGTGGATGTAACGCGTTACAACGTTCACAGGGTCAGCTTAGGGAACTTGGCGCACTATTTCGTCCCAGCTGCCCTGTCTATCCAACGCATACAATACATTCCTGTGTCGCTCCGCGGWGTGACGAGGCTCGGCCTGCCTGCTGTTCCTGTAAACTCCCGCCTCGACTCAACGGGTAGAAAGACAGAGAGAGGAGGAGAGAGGAAAAAAAAAGAGCTATAAAATGAGCAGGGCCCAGCATTTCTGCTCTTATTCACTCAGAGAGCACACATCAAGTCTGCTGCCTGCACACAAACAGCACAGAGTAAAAACTACTGTCACAGGACAGAAATATTAGTTTACACAACAACATATTCAATCTATTCAAKCAAAGCTTCTTCATCTCAGTGTACAAAAAGTCCTGTATAGATCATAATTTGTAAATTACCCATGGACACTGTGTAAATCAAATAGAAATGTTTTTAAGGGAAAAGTCCAGTCAGCTTTGAAGTGATGTTTAACCTAACATGTATTTGGTTACAGTGCACAGTCATAGACATTGAGTTCTGTCCATGGACATTGTGCAAAATATTACATGCAGCTTCTGGTAAAATAGATACAAACGTTCCAACATTTATATTTAACTCCAGGAGTTTCCTTGCGGTACTTTAATGTTCATTTGACGTGATTTTGATAAACGCTTCAGCCATCAGCTTAACATTTTTAGTACAGTAACCTAGTGCTAATTTAAGGCCTCTGCCTGGTTCATGATCCACCTGCAATGTCTGCTGTCTTGTATGACACTGTTTGTTTAGTTTGTTGCAGGTTTCTCAACCAAATAATGCAACGAACAAACATATTTGAAATGTTTACAAGACATATTTACTCATAAAATAGTCACAAAGGTGTTGCAGTTTTTTGGAATTGGTCTGGAAGCATTTGTAGTTTAGTTTGATGTGAGTCAAAGGCACAAAACAGTTCTTCAAAATGGCAGCAAAGACCAGTTTTCTTTAAGCTACATCTGACTGAAACTAAATCCCTAAATGCAAAGTTGTTGTACATGATCATCACTTGTCTTGAAAATGAATCTCTTTCTTGGTGTTTAGACTTTTAAATTCTGTGTCCAGATTAACACAGCAACCATATGTCATTACATCTGTTTCAGTTCTGTTACAACTCTGTTGCAACTCTGTTACAGCTCTGTTACAACTCTGTTATGACTCTGTTACAGCTCTGTTACAACTCAGTTACAGTTCTGTTACAACTCTGTTACAACTCTGTTACAGCTCTGTTACAACTCTGTTATGACTCTGTTACAACTCTGTTACAGCTCAGTTACAGCTCTGTTACAACTCAGTTACAGCTCTGTAACAACTTTGTTACATATCTGTTATGACTCTGTTACAGCTCTGTTACAACTCAGTTACAGCTCTGTAACAACTTTGTTACATATCTGTTATGACTCTGTTACAACTCTGTTACAGCTCAGTTACAGCTCTGTTACAACTCAGTTACAGCTCTGTTACAACTCT
>NW_013952505.1:1694761-1697762 GCF_001266775.1 Austrofundulus limnaeus | reverse complement strand
TCTGTTACAACTCTGTTACAGCTCTGTTACAACTCTGTTACAACTCTGTTACAGCTCTGTTACAACTCTGTTACAACTCTGTTACAACTCTGTTACAGCTCTGTTACAGCTCTGTTACAACTCTGTTACAGCTCTGTTACAACTTTGTTACATATCTGTTATGACTCTGTTAAAACTCTGTTATAGATATGTTATGACTCTGTTACATATCTGTTATGACTCTGTCACAGCCCTGTTATGACTCTGTTACAATTCTGTTACAGATCTGTTACAGCTCTGTTACAACTCTGTTACAACTCTGTTACAACTCTGTTACAACTCTGTTACAACTTTGTCACATATCTGTAATGACTCTGTTAAAACTCTGTTACAGATATGTTATGACTCTGTTACATATCTGTTATGACTCTCTTACAACTCTGTTACAGATATGTTATGAGTCCGTTACAGCCCTGTTACAACTCTGTTACAGCTCTGTTACAACTCTGTTACAGATATGTTATGACTCTGTTACAGCTCTGTTACATATCTGTTACAACTCTGTCACAGCACTGATATGACTCTATTACAGCCCTGTTATGACTCTGTTACAACTCTGTTACAGATATGTTATGAGTCTGTTACAGCCCTGTTATGACTCTGTTACAACTCTGTTACAGCCCTGTTATGACTCTGTTACAACTCTGTTACAGATATGTTATGTCTGTTACAGCACTGTTATGACTCTGTTACAGCCCTGTTATGACTCTGTTACAACTCTGTTACAGATATGTTATGACTCTGTTACAGCTCTGTTACATATCTGTTACAACTCTGTCACAGCCCTGTTACGACTCTGTTACAACTCTGTTACAGATATGTTATGAGTCCGTTACAGCACTGTTATGACTCTATTACAGCCCTGTTATGACTCTGTTACAACTCTGTTACAGATATGTTATGAGTCCGTTACAGCACTGTTATGACTCTGTTACAGCTCTGTTAAGGCTCTCTTATACTTCTGTTACAACTCTATTACGACTCTGTTACAGCTCTGTGACAACTCTGTTACATATCTGTTATGACTCTGTCACAGCTCTGTTACAGAATTGTTATGACTCTATTACAACTCTGTCACAGCTCTGTTACTAACACACGGCCTTAAGAAGGCAGAACAGCAGCAGGTTCACTTTTACCGCCATGACATCTCTGTTCATTCAGAAATCACAACAAGACAGCCAGAAGCCATCTAAGTGTTTTGTGAAAGTTCAGAGCAATCGACAACTGGTAAGATAACATTTGTTTATAACATTTCCACTGAACCCCACTTCAAAACACCAGTGGTGCACTCTTCCTCCGTGTAATGTAAACAAAACACTACTTTAATACCAATGGTTTTATAGCTGTTGCTGTAATGTAACTCTGCTTTTGGATTTTTATTTTCTTGTTTGATTTGAAGAAGTGTCTCTTTTATTGTTTTTGAATTTCAACCAATTATTAATTAAAGTTCAGACTCGGTTGATGTTAAAGTGGGATGACAGATGCTCCAGGAGAAAACCAGATTCCACTGCCCCTAAGAGACGGTTTATGGTCCATGATTTGGTTTGGCCCAAGATTGCCAGGCAACAAAACTATAGCCTGAGTCCAAATGAAACAGCCATCTGTTCTGAAGCCCGGTAAAACTGAATTAATTTGACCCAGCGCCTAATCCTGGAATTCAGCCGCAGACTGGTTTCTCTTTAAAGCAGGGTAACCAAAACTACAGGAAAAAGTAGCATTTTCTCCGAAAGTGCAGGGAATGATAAGTGCTGATCATTGCTAAATCTTACTGAAAAAGCTGAAGCTCAGTTTTTAAAGTTAAAACAGGAGTGCAGACACTAAAAAGAGCAAAACAAAAGCTAAAAGTTGCAAGACAATAGCTTAAAGCAAAATTTAGTAAAACCCTAGTTAAAAGCAAATTTAGCTCAACAGCACATAAACTGTTACAGAAGCTAAAAGTAAAAAACTAGCACACAAAGCTAACATTAGCAAAATAGCTGAAAGCTGAAACTATCCTAACAGTGACTAAAGGGTAAAAAGTAGTAAAAGAAACTTTATTGGTCATCAATGCATGTTCCCATAAAATGTCTGTAGGTACTTGGTAAATCACTCTACAAGTGCAGACTTTTACTATTTAAAAGTATGGAAAAGGTAGCTAAAACCTATATCAGAGCTGTGGATAACAACAACAAATCCATTGTTAAATCTAAAAGATGAGTTCTTCTGGTGAATTTTATTGTAATTAAAATTAACATTTTGAAAAGAGTTTAAAAGTTTTCAAAAACAAACGTCATGTAGCGCACTATTCCCAATCGCTCTGAGTGTTTTTGTAATTAAATGGTTCAAATGTCACAAAGTATTTAGAAGGTTGATTCCAACCTACTGTAAATGTGAACAGGAAAACAACCGTCTTAATGCTGACTCAGCATTTACAGATGGTGGGACACACAAAGAGCACGGTGACTCCAGGTAAATACACAGCAGGAGGATTTGAAATGACACACACTTAAATGTGTATGGGATGTGGGATTAAATGTATATGGGATGTGGGATTAAATGTATATGGGATGTGGGATTAAATGTATATGGTATGTGGGATTAAATGTATATGGGATGTGGGATTAAATGTATATGGGATGTGGGATTAAATGTATGTGGTATGTGGGATTAAATGTATATGGGATGGGGGATTAAATGTGGTATGTGGGATTAAATGTATATGGGATGTGGGATTAAATGTATATGGAATGTGGGATTAAATATATATGGGATGTGGGATTAAATGTAAATGGGATGTAGGATTAAATGTATATGGGATGTGGGATTAAATGTATATGGGATGTGGGATTAAATATATATATATATGGGATGTGGGATTAAATGTATGTGGGATGTGGGATTAAATGTATATGGGATGTGGGATTAAATGTATATGGGATGTGGGATTAAATGTATGTGGTATGTGGGATTAAATGTGTATGGG
>NW_013952505.1:1681815-1688181 GCF_001266775.1 Austrofundulus limnaeus | reverse complement strand
GAATTTGGCGTTGTCTGAAAGGCGACTCCAAGGACTGGAGGATTACCCGCAGCAGTCGACTGTTTTTCTCTGAGATCCACCGGAAAATGGAGGCTGACAAAGCTGACCTGTYTTTSTCTGCWGATCCTGTCCGGGTTTTGTGATCTGTCCTTACTTCGGCCGCTGTGGGTAACCTTTTGGGACTGGAGCTGAAAAAGAACCTGTCTGTGGCAGAAACACGGTGAGCTAATATTTTCAATATCACCTTATGCTAAAGAGCTATTATATATTACTGGCTGCTTTCCGCTGACGCGTCAGTCACAACTCAGCCGATTTCCTGATCGACTGACAGCTGGGTTGTTGCATCATTTGTAACAGAAAACAAACAAACTGCCTCTAGCAGTCAAATGTTGTTTAATTTTTTCCGTACTAATTTCAACCCAAAAAAAAACAGCAATGGTGTTTTTTTTATTTTTCACTTAACCCTGATAGTTATAAACACAACCATTTTTATGCATATAATAGGGGGTTTATGAAAAAGAAAACAAAACGGGTAATCTGCCCGCCCCCCCGTGCGCCCCCTCCTTTCAACACATGGTTTACGGCAGGGGGGAGGGAATGACTGGGCCCTGGTCACCCCACCCCACCAGGCCACACATACAGGAGGTGACGTTGCGCGGCCGAAACAGGAAGAACCCCAATCCGCTCCATTAAATGGTCCCGAAAATCAGAGAGACTAAAACGTTATTAAAAATGTTTCAAAACAACCTTTTATCATTCTTCTTGATTTTAGCTTTGAATCACGTTCCACTAAGCGATCCCAGAAAGCGGCTGAGCTGTTTTAAAACTGAAAACAACCACCGTCCGGGAAGCCAAGTTATCAGACTCCATACCGCAGACACTTTTTTCATGGCTTTCAGCGCCATATTTGTTTACCATGGCCTGTGCTCAAAAAGAAGCCCGCTGGTCGCGTTCTTTGGCTGAAAACTCGTGCACAGTGCACTACCTAACGACATTCTCAAACGAATGTCGGGACGGCCGTCACTTGAAATGACATTCTAGCCTACAAATGTCTCCTCAATAGAAACAAGAYGGAAAATTACATTTTCCCTCAGCAGTTTTAAGCATTTTAAACTACCTACACTCACCTAAGATGAACGCTGTCCTCTTGGCTACATTAAAACAGAAAGCTGAGCTCCCTGTTTTTTGACTCGATATGGAATGGATCACTCCCACATCTACCTTGGCTAGGGTCAATACAGCCRCAGAAAACCAGACCAGCGTCTGACAATTATAATTTCAATGTGTGTGGGCCGAAAAATTATCCGTAGCTCTTTAGCATGAGGTGATATTGAAAATATTAGCTCACTGTGTTTCTGCCACAGACAGGTTCTTTTCTTCAGCTCCAGTCCCAAAAGGTTACCCACAACGGCCGAAGTAAGGACAGATCACAAAACCCGGATACGATCWGCAGACAAAAACAGGTCAGCTTTGTCAGCCTCCATTTTCCRGTGGATCTCAGAGAAAAACAGTCGACTGCTGCGGGTAATCCTCCAGTCCTTGGAGTCGCCTTTCAGACAACGCCAAATTCAGTCGTGGAAATGATTTACCAAGAATGCAGAAACATGTTGGAATAAATGCACAGAAAGTCTGTGTGTATGGTCATCAAAAATGATTTAATTCTGAGCAACAACCCAGCTGTCAGTCGATCAGGAAATCTGCTGAGTTGTGACTGACGCGTCAGCGGAAAGCAGCCAATAATATACATCATGATAACATCATATGACGTGCTTATAACCAATCACAGATCACCAACTGTAACTGCCYAGCCAATAACAGGGCTCGTAGCCCAAAGAGTTACCTACTYAGACAAGAGAGGTCAGTCCGTTGCRGAGTCCTGACGTCTGGGAAAAACAGATTGACATTGATCAYAAGATATATGAGTACTGGACAGCGTCAAGGTGAAACAGATAGATAAACAGTAAGCAAGCAAGCAAGTAAAAGTAAGTAAGTAAGTAAGTAAGTAAGTAAGTAAGTAAGTAAGTAAGTAAGAAAGCAAGTAAAAAAATTTTTTATAGAGCACCTTTCACAGAAATGAAATTCACATGGTGCTGTACAATAATCATAAAAAGWGTTGACAGGCAGAAGCTGCTGTACAATAATTGAACACAAAAAGAAAAACAGAAATACTTGACAATTACATTACTTAAGATGAAATCCAGGTCAATACATTCTCAAATTTTTGTAATAGTAAGGGGAATGGAATAACGATGGAGAAAAAAGTAATTAAGGTATATACAATAGATAGGCTTGCCTGTAACTAATTGGAGTCGATGGTCGTGGTGTAAAAAATGGAAATGAATGGATACCAGTCAGAAGTAAAATATGTGATTTGCTAAAGCTAAAATTAGCAAACAAATACAAAGGACTAAAAATAATAATAAAAATGAGGTTGAAATCTAAAAATTTAAAACATTAGAAAACAAAAGCTGAAATCTACAATTAGAAAAAACGGTTTAAAAACTAAAATAAGCAAAACCATAGCCGAAAGCTAAAAACAGAAACTATTGCTAAAAAGTAAAATGATCAAAACAGTAAAAAGTAGAATAAGAAAACAATTATAGAACTAATATGATTTCACAGAGCAATCATTTTGTAAATGAAATAAKTCAGAATGTAAAAGTTACAAATACTAAAAGTCAAGCATGATAGGGTCACAGCATCACAAGTTTAATTCCCTGTGATGGACTGAGACCTGTCCAGGTTAACCCCGCCCCTCTGACTGCTGGATATGGGCACCAGAGACCCTGAAAGGAACAAAGGGGTTTAGATAATGGATGGATGGAAGTTTAATTAGAAGAAGAAAATAGTCATGTGATGAACACAAATATTGAAAAAGGTGGCCCGCACTCAGCAGCTGAAACGGAGAGAGGATTCTGGTTCCTGTAATAAGCTGGGCCCAATAAGTGCCGCAGGAAGCTCTGCTCCAACACGACTTGGTCAGATTAAAGTTGAGGAGTTTAATTATGAACAAGGAAATGAAGTTCTTGTAAGGTCATTTTAGCTGGGTGATTTGTCGTGTTCTCTCTAACTGAAGCATCCTCTGCCACTTCACAATCAGGAGGGATGAGGAGGAGGAGGGAGGTGGGGGAGAAGGAGACAGGGATGAAGTGCCACTTAGGATATTGCTTCAAGGACTGCTCCTCTTGTTAAACTCGTTGGTGTGGGCATAAATATAGCCAGGCGTCAGATGATTTATTGACATGCCTCCCCTCTCTCCTGCCTAACAAGCTGTGGACAAATGAATTGAACTGAAAGGATTTGGCTGTAAAGCATGCAGATAAATAATTATGACTATTTCCTAAAAATCTACAACTGTTAACAAAACCAGATTTCTCATTAAAATAATAAAAAAACACATCAAAACTGTAAATGATCATAACTCCTAAAGAGAGGTTTATATTTGAGAAAAGCTCAAAAACTGGGTACTTATATTTGAAAGAGCTACTGTCTGATGGAAGAAGTCTGAGCTGCTCTCGTTCCTGAGCATTCATCAGGAAGAAAACACGTTAATCTTCTGTTTTCTGTCTCTGACACATGCTGCTCACGTCTGAGTCTCAGCTAACGACTGAATGACTGCACATCAACAAGTCTGGATAAAAATTAGTCAAAAAATGTGTGAAACAAAATATGAGTGTCATTGTTTGTCTTCTGTCTTTCCACACAATCCTGGGGCTCTTCTTCTTATTATTATTATTATAAAAATGGAAATGCTGAGTCAGCATTCACAATATTTGTTTTCCTGTTTAAAACTTTTTAATTTTTTTTTAGCTCAGACAGATTTTTTGCAATTAAAATATTCTGCTCCATCAGGGACAGTGTGCTACAGCTTTTGTTTTTTTGTAACTTTTATACTTATAAATGAACTTAATTTAAAACAAAATGACCCTTAGAAATAGAGATCTCTTCTTTTTTTAAAAATATTGTTCTCTTTAAAATCTGTTTCAGAATGCTTGTTCTTTTTATRTTTTTTTCTGATGTTTTTACTTCAAGCCAATGTTTTGACACTTATTGCCTACTGTTCTGCTACTTTTAGCTTTTATCTACTGTTTGTCCACTTTTAGCTAGTAGCTACCATTATGATWCCTTTAGCTTTTTCAGTTGGATGTTGTCTTGATATTTGTTAATTTTATATATTGAGAAACATGTTAAAAAAGAAAAATGTATTATTAAAAAAACAACACACACAAAGTACCGAAAATTGGTACCGTTAAGTACCGGTACCGATTCCCAGGTACCTGATATTGGAACTGAATCGATTCAAATGTCAAAGGTACCCATCCCTACTCACAACACGTAATTGATCAGTAGCTTTCAGGAAGTTTGTTTATAGATTTTCAGTGGTGGGCAGYGCTAATTCATAATTTAGTTGTACAATTTCTAAAGTGCTACTCAATTTATTTAGGTCTGCAAGTTCAAAACTGCATATGCTCAAAAAGATCTAATTGAAGCTAGTCACAAAGCACCCAGCACTGTAGATCTTATTGCTGAGTAGGGAGATGAGACAGCCCTCATTGGCGTAATATTCAGAGGGATGGATCAGATCCTGAAACAGGTTGTTAAATGGTTTTGTATTTTCTGGTTCTTGACCAGACTTCCAACTAAAATAAATGGCTATGGCTTTGGCCAAGTCTTAATTCTGCATTTGTTCCCTTGTTTTCTACACATATCAAAGTAACTGAACATGCTACATTTTTCACTGTGGTGCACAAGGTCAACAGGATGTTGGAAATGACGTGAGCCAAACAGGCTTGGACCCCGATCGTAACTGCGTCACAGTTCTAGCTTGTTTCTGAGTCTACACTGATTGTAAGGTAGAGCATGTCTGACAAATCTTCCAAGAAAAGAGATCAATCTCAAACAAATATACAGAAAGCACACATCACAGGCCAGTTAGGCTTCAGTAAACGTCTCTGCCCTAACCCTAACCTAACCGTAACCCTAACCCCTAACCCTAACGTTAACCTTAGTAAAGCTTTTCTGAATCCTGACCCTAAACGCTGCAGCATGGCCTGGAACCACACAGCAGTGAGAAAATGAAGAGAAATTATTGCCGACTGCTCTTTGCCACAGAGATGTGCCTCACCAGCTGAAGATAGTAATTGTACATCTCATAAGCTGTCAGCCTCATGTGCTCATGTGCAATTTCTTTGTCTTTTGTTACTCCTCCCTTTTGTGAGCTCTGTTTTTTTTCTTGCTTATCCTTCTATCCACCAAGTGTCAGCTTCCCCTGTGGTTTAGACGGTGGCACATCAGGACTGATTTACTATGACAATGATCCACTTGCACTAATTTAGTCATTAATGCTAATATGATTGACATTTCATTTCAGTGCTCCCCTCCCCTGCCACTGATAGGGCTGGTCGAGGCAGCCAGTAATCACTGACAGGGCCATTAAAAGGAGATTGCATGCAATTATCTTGCTAATTCAGAGGGTACTTTTAATTTGGCAGCATAAAATTGTCAATCTCAGAAGTGTAATCGGCCTCATTCTCTTTTCAGGATGGGACTAAAAATAAATAAGAGAGGGGTGTTTTTTCTTTTTTCTGTGGTTCAATGCCAAAACAGATGCAGACAGCAGACTGAATGGGAATAAAMTGAATGACGATTCCAGAAAATAATTAGTTCTCATCTTTTTCTCTTCTGACAGCAGGCATTTATTTAAACTGTCTGTTTTTTTTTTTATCATTTAGAGCAGGGGTTCTTAACCTTTTTGACTTGGGGGCCCAATTTGTTCCACATAAAGTGACACGAGGTCCAGTCACACATTACCGTATGGATCAATTGATAATTATTCTAAATCTTGGTTTAATTTGTATTGTATTTGCATCATAACAAAATTAAATAAACTTACAGTTTAAAAGTAAAACTCCTGTCAAATAATCACAAGACATGATTATAACAAACATTTTTATATTGTAACCTGCCCATAACTATTATTTGAACAAATACAAAGGTCAGTCAACAGACCACTCAGGTTTATCAGCACAAATATTTTTAACACAAACAGCAAAAATAGACAATTCAATAAATAAAATAGTGATCATGAAATAAATACATTCAAAAATATTTAATGTAAATGTTCCAAATAAAAAACTGTTAAAATAAATTTGATAAAGTACAAATGAAAATAAAGCCTTTTCAAACTTTTGCAACCAGAAGCTGCTCTTCATATTAGTGACAAACAATAACAGTAACAACAGCTTTTTGACAAAATGCTTAAAAATAAATTACAAGACTTAATTTGATAAAGTGTAAATTAAAATATAGTTGTATCAACTGTATTTGATAATGTTTTGAACTTTTAAAATATTACATGGTAAAAAC
>NW_013952505.1:1673971-1681588 GCF_001266775.1 Austrofundulus limnaeus | reverse complement strand
CCCTCTGTGGCCCAAAGTTAAAAACTGTTGTTCTTTTGAGGCCCTCAAGGTGGCGCTCACGTTTGTGTAAAATGCAGGAAAAAGCTACGTCAAAGATGGATCCAAGCCATAGAACTGGCCCCAATGAAGCCTCAGGCTCTTATACAGAGGGGGATCTGAGAGAGACCACCTGGAAATCTAACAACACAGATGTGCAGGAGGAAGCTAAACCATCACTCCACTCTGAGCTAAAACACATCAAAGCAGATTTAGGTAAGAAAAATTAGTCCAAAACCTCAGACGTGAATGATACATACAGAGGGGAAATAGTCTCATTTAAAACTGAGAATATATACAGCAACAAATGCACYAAAAGCCTAGATGGATTTGTAGAATTAAACTATAAAAGAGGTGCAGCTGGTGGTGCATCGGACAGATCACAGGAGCTAGAAGACAAAGTTAAAAAGCTTCCAGGGTGCGTTGAAATCTTTCAGTGTCTCAATCTAGACGGTGTTTGAAACCACAGAATTTGAAAGTGGGATTAAAGAAGGAGCTGACTGAGAACGGCCAAAAACCAAGAGATATTGTGGCTCAGATGTTAAAGAGGTTCTGATATGGGGTGCCACTTGTGAAGTTACACAATCAAAAATTACCGACAATATTTTGCTTTATTTAGCCTTTCGTAAGAAAAAAAAGTGCAATGTGCTGTAAAATTATGACTTTTGCCAAAGTCATAATTTCACAGTGTTATTCATACATTTATAAATGTCATAGTTCCAAACTAAATATTTAGTTTACAAGCTAAATATTTAGTTAGCAAGCTAAACGTTTAGCTCCAAACTACGGCACAATGGCTCAGTGGTTAGCAGCGACGCCTCACAGCAAGAAGGTTCTGGGTTTGATCCCTGGTTCGGACCTGGGGTCTTTCTGTGTGGAGTTTCTATGTTCTCCTTGCGCTTGCGTGGGTTTTCTCCGGGTACTCCAGTTTTCCCCACCCCCTAAAAACAAGCTGCCTTCAGGCCCAGGCCTCCCTTGAAAAGGAGATATGAGATCTCAAAGAAACTTGCCTGATTAAATAAAATAATAAATATTTACAGTAGCTCGCTAACTAAATATTGAATTTGGAGCTAAATATTTAACTTGCTGAATAAAGAGTCAAGTTTGGTCTCTTATACCCTGCAAAACCCCGAGTTGTCCGAGTGTCATACAATGTGTCTGAGTTGGTTGTAGTTAGGAGGCTTGTCAATATGAAGAATGTCATTTCAAGTCCTTACGAGGACAACGTTTTATGACAAACTGTTGGAAAAATATCTTAACTCGGATTCCATAAGGGATATTTGAGAGAGTGTTTGAAGGTAAACACCACACAGTTCTAGGTTCCAATGCCAGTTTAATTATTCAGTTTTACAGTTTTTTCAGTATTGTACAGTTTTATTATTTAATTATTTAATTATTATTATTGTGTTCTACAGTCCCCTCCAAAAGTATTGGAACAAAAAGTCAAATTCCATTCAGAACAAATAATCCTAAAGTAATTAACATTTAATATTTAGCGGTATAATCCTTGCTTGCAAAGACTCCCTCAAGCCTGCGACCCATCAACACCAAACTGTTGATTCTTCAGTTGTGATGCTGTTCCAGGCTTTTACCACAGCTTTCACATTTTTCTCCTGATGAAGTCCTTTGTTTTGTTGGCAGTGTTCCCCTGATGTCCACGCGATATTGCAGAGTCACGTCAACCAATGTAACCCCAACAACATCCAGAGCCTTAAGGATCTCTGGGTGAATCTCATCCACCCCCGGCTCCCTGCCACCAAGGAGCTTTTTAACCACCTCAGTGACCTCGGCACTGGAGATTGGAGAGTCTGACCCAGGGTACTCAAGCTCTGCTTCCTCCTGGGATGACATGTGGGTGGGATTGAGGAGGTCTTCGAAGTATTCTTCCCGCCGACCCACAACGTCCTGAGTTGAGGTCAGCAGCACACCATCCCCACCATAAATAGTTTTGGTGGTGAACAGCCCCCCCCCACCCCGAGACGCCAGATGGTGGACCAGAATCACCTCGAAGCCGTACAGAAGTCTTTTCCATGGCCACTCTAAGCTCCTCCCACGCCCGCATTTTTGCCTCAGCGACCACCCGAGCTGCAATCTGCTTGGACTGTCGATACCTATCGGCTGCTTCCAGAGTCCCACAGGTCAAAAAGACCTGATAGGACTCCTTCTTTTGCCTGACATCATCCCTCACCACCGGTGTCCACCAGCGGGTTCAAGGGTTGCTRCCTCAACAGGCACCGACAACCTTACGACCACAGCTCAGGTAAGCCGCCTCAACAATGGAGGCACAGAACATGGCCCACTCGGACTCAATGTCCCCCATCTCCCCCGGAATGTGTTCAAAGTTCTCCTGGAGGTGTGAGTTGAAGCTCTGTCTGACAGGAGATCTGTGATGAGCACAGAAGTCCAACAACAAAACACCGCTTGGGTTCAGGTCGGGGGGGCATTCCTCCCAACCACGCCTCTCCATGTCTCACTGTCATCACCCACGTGAGCGTTGAAGTCCCCCAGCAGAACGAGGGAGTCCCCGTTAGGAGATCTCTCCAGCACCCCCTCCAAGGACTCTAGAAAGGGTGGTGATCTGAACTGCTGTTAGGCTCATAGGCACAAACAACAGTCAGGACCCGTCCCCCCACATGTAGGTGGAGGGAGGCTACCCTCTCATTCATCGGGGTGAACCCCAATGTACAGGCACCGAGATGGGGGGCAATAAGTATGCCCACTCCTGCTCGGCGCCTCTCAGCATGGGCAACTCCAGAGTGGAAGAGTGTCCAACCCCTCTGGAGGAGACTGGTTCCAGAACCAGAGCGGTGCGTCGAGGTGAGTCCAACTATATCTAGTCWGAACCTCTCAACCTCACACACCAGCTCAGGCTCCTCCCCCACCAGAGAGGTGACATTCCACATCCCTAGAGCAGCTTCTGTAGCCGAGGATCAGACCGCCAAGGTTCCTGCCTTCAACCACTGCCCAACACACAATGCACCCGACCCCTACGGCCCCTCCCACAGGTGGTGAGCCCATGGGAAGGGGGACCCATGTCTCCTCTTCAGCTGTGCCCAACCAGGCTCCATGGGTGAAAGCCCGGCCACCAGGCGCTTGCCATCGTGCCCCACCTCCAGGCCTGGCTCCAGAGTGGGGCCCTGGTGACCTGTGTCCGGGCGAGGGAACACTGAATCCATTGAAGGAACTCATCATAGGGGTCTTTGGGCTGCACTTTGTCTGATCCCTCACCTAGGACCTGTTTGCCTTGGGTGACCCTACCGAGGGCATGAAGCTCCCGACAACATAGCTCCTAGGATCATTGGGACACTCAAACCTCTCCACCATGATAAGGTGGCAGCCCATCTTTTGATCTTGAATCCAAATGTCTTTAGTGTACAACAAAAATAAGAGAATTTGACTTGCTGTTCCAATAGTTTTGGAGGAGACTGTATATTTTCCCCTGTAGAATGAAGAACCCCTCCTTCCAACATGACCTCTTGACCCTACAGGTCATGATTTCACTTGAACTGAACTCTGTTCTGAAAAGAGCTTTCTTAGAAACAAACTCTGTCCTAGCTTTCATTACTTTTTAAATTAAAATCATAAAGTTTTTTTATTTTAATTTTTTGCTTCTGCTCTCTGTGGAGGCAGATGCTTTCCCCCTCTCTCTTCAACCTTCCCTTATCTATCCTGCTTTATTACATGGTGCAGCCTCTTTTTACATATCATCATAACTGGAAATCCTGGATTTGATCAACTGGTCTCTCAATGCTATTGATCAAATTATTTCTACATGGAAACTTGGCAAAGGGGAGCCTTCTTGTCCTGATGGGACACATATGCAGCCGGACATGTTATGCTGAAACTCACATGCAAGTTGGGAACTTGAGCAGAGAGATTTATGTGTAGTTTTTGCTTTGTGTCTGTAAACAGACCTTAACAAAAAAAGATTGTAACTCATGTACAAATTTAATTTTTACAAATACAGATCTATTTTACACATACACGTTCATTTTTACACATACAAAACTTACAAATCTTAATTCACAAATACTGAGTCTGATTTCCAAATAGAAAATAATCATGACCCAAATTTGTGTTGATAGGCTGATCCAAGAATGAACTACTCGACAGTTCCTACAAATGACACTGTTGAAACACACCAAATGTCCTTTCCTTGTAGATAGTTACTGAAGCAGCATCTGATGAGACCCTTGATGCTATATTACTTGATGTTGGTTGACATTCTGGTGCATGGCTGCACACAGCTCACTGATGTCTTCTAGAGGAATGGAAACCTCCACACAAACTGGCTCTGTAGCTGGTGAAAGAGTTCAGTCTTACACTTCTTATAACAAAGTCATAAGAGTAATTCATTTAGCAAGGGATCTCTTTTATTTTGGGTAAATATTCCTCTAGTGCAAAAATGAATGGACACAAGAAGTCAGTGAATGTTGATTTGATCCATAAATACTGCGATCATTTATTTTACAAATCATATAGAACCACTAGAGTTCACGTGATTGTKAACAATTGATTTCCTATAAAAGTTTGGGACCAACAATAACAAGCTTTTAAGTTCTTAACTGTCAATCAGACACTTTAAATAGAAACACAAATGTCTAGCTTTGATGTTTGATACCAGACAATTTGAGGCAATTATCCAACCCATTCTCACTCCCAAGTCGTCACATAGTGACGCTTTGGCAATGTTCCCTCTACGTCTGATTTTGACGCGCAGGGTACCCCCGTCACGTCAGTTACTGACGAGATGGGGCAGAAGCTGTTGTCATATTTTCAGAAAGTGTATAAAATGCGCAAAAACGACCGTTCCAAAGCCTGAAATTGCCTTTGTTCACTTTAGACATCCTGTCCCTGACCGTAGTAGCTAAAATTAACCATTTTTAGAAAATGTACGAAATTCAGGTGAACATGTTCTAAAGCGTAAAATGACCTAATATTCACCATGGACATCCTACCCCTGATCCCAGTACCTAAACTTAACCATTAAACCCGATCCCTCATGTTAACCTCAGACCCCCGACGCAAAGACCCCTGGTGGCGCAACCCGGAAAAGCCGCGGGCGTCAAGGACTGACGCGAGGGGGGTACCTGATGCGTCAAAATAAGACGCAGAGGGAACCTTACCTTAAGCGTCAATATGTGACGACTTGGGAGTGAGAATGTGTAGAATTATCTTAGGGTTGGCAAGGAAGACTTTAATAAAAAGGAGCAAAGTAAGGTGTTAGCATTCCTATACTTTTATCTTAAATAATGTGGGGTTTTACCAGAAGGGCGAGGTGTTCTACTCGGCGTCAGCCAGACAGAGAGGTTCATAACAGCCAGCTTTTTACCTTAAAGATGATGTTCTGTCACCTGCTAGTATTTCGAAGGTGCTGCTGGAAAATTTGTCTCAGAATCGTCAAACAGGTAACCCCAAGCGTCTGTATCAAGCCGTAGAAAGAAAGCGACCCCAAATTGGAAACCAGCTTCAAAATAAAACTTCCGTCTGGATAGTTTCTGAAGGTTGATAAACCAGGTGTTGGTCATCCAGGTTGTGAGGTTTCCTCGTTGGCGATGAAGACGTAAAACCTGACACAGTTTTCAGCTGCTGACTCTCAGAGAGTCTAGCTGTCAGAGTGACTGACGGCGGTTCGTCACTAACTGCCGTCCGGGCGGAAACTGTCAGTACTAAAGAAGCTTAGAGAATCTAAGTTCCGCCCTACGGAGGTAAGATTAGTAAAAGAGTTATCAAGGAAAGTGTTAGTTTCAGAACTCGGCAGTCGCCTCCTGAAACTAACACAAAGATTATTGCTGCTGTGTGGTTCAGAACAAAAAAATTTCATGACCTACTGTGTATTAATTATCATCTGATGAGGAGTCTTCAAAACATAACTGAAAGAAAAATGAATTGTTTCAAGTTCAAAACATTTGTAAATATGATTCAGACAAGTAAAACATTGATATTTCATCAACTTTAAACCATAAAGATTATTTTAGTTAAATAAGAATTTTTCCCACAGAAAAACCACACATAGCTGAAATCATACTGAGGGGGAAAAGAGATCTGTCCTCTCTTCTCCTGTAACTTTGATAAACATTCTCTGATTATCAAAATGTGTAATACTTTCAGTTAAGAGAACAATAAATCAAATAAGAGAAGATTCTTCTGTTTATTATCTGATTTAAAAGGAAAGAGAATGTCTCTCTGAATGGTTAAGGTGATCTGGGGTGGCCTAAATTCAGTTCTAAGTGGAACAGAGTTTTTGTCCCTTCGAAGGCCCATCAGAGGACTGAGTCCTTGATTATTTCACTTGAGGTGACCCCTACACTGGTATTGTGTCTTCAACTTCTCTGGTCTCCTCTACTGTCTTTCTTTCTTGATCCACTTGTTATTTTCTGCTCCTGTCCACTTTGCTGAACAAGTACTGAAGCCAAAACAAGAGTTGCAATATTTGTGAAAGTTCAAAGTACAATATTCAATATCAATAAAAACGTTTATATTTTCAAAACTTGAAATGTAAATGATTTTATATAAAAAGACTGTATTTTAAGAAATTATAACCTAAAATGGATCAAAACATGTAAAACAGTAGATGGGTTTCTACGGAAGCTGAGAGCGGCCATTTTCCGCTCATAATTATTTCCAATGGCTTTCTTGAGGTATCACGCTCACGAAATAACGAGGAGCCTTTTCTTGAGATAACAAAAATAATTTTCCAATGGTTTTCTCTTGTGTAATTCAGTAACGATGAGCCTGGTTCTCTCAGCTGTTCATCAATGAAGTTTGCTATTTATCTAACCATTCATTCATTCATTCATTGGTTATGATTAAYAATAACTAGCTATTTCTAAAGATAATTTTGCAACAAGAATGTGTTCTCACCTGAGCCTTGATCTGTTCAGCAATAGCTAGCAACAACCTTTTCTTTGGTGATCTTTTCACATTAAATGCACTAAACAGTGTGTGTACAGCATCAGCTTTAAACGTTCTCCTTTGTCTATAAATCCCAACCTCAGAAATCATTTCTCTTGTGAATTCAGAAGTGTCTCGATCGAAGCAACGCAATGAAAAGTGCTCCAAGCACAACTGGCTGTGCATCGCAGGACCAGTCCATCTGTCTCTCATCAGTTTGACTGCTCTGAACCTGGCAACTCTCATCTTCTTATCCACAGGAAAGTGGTGCAAACTTATGTCTGGTGTTGTTACAACCAGCAGCAAAACAGTTTCACCATGTTTAACATGTCTTGGCTGATAGTTTGATAGTTTCCTGTTACTGCTTATACAAAAACAGTCTGACTGTGGCCTTGCAAATTTAACCTCTGAAATATTTTGTCACAAATCTTTTTTTGTTTTTGAGCCTAATAAAATGTTATTTAGTTCCAAATTTCTTACAAATAAAGACGTTTTCTTCCAATTTCCGCATTTAAGACTTTCGTTTTTGAGAATCCTAAAGTTAGGATTAGTTTCCAGAGTTATTCTTTAGTTCTGCTGCTATAGGCTCAGACTACTGGATGACAGGCTGACCACATCCATCCATCCATCCATCCATCCATCCATCCATCCATCCATCCATCCATCCATCCATCCATCCATCCATCC
>NW_013952505.1:1672069-1673893 GCF_001266775.1 Austrofundulus limnaeus | reverse complement strand
TATCTATCTATCTATCTATCTATCTATCTATCTATCTATCTATCTATCTATCTATCTATCTATCTATCTATCTATCTATCTATCTATCTATACATACATACATCATTTCTTTGTCTCTATTCCAGACGTACGTGGACCAGTTCTTCTGTGTCTCTTTGTGTCTCTTTCCTGTCCCCCAAACCCAGCTGGTGGAGGCAGATGGCTGCCTGTCCTGAGCCTGGTTCTGGTTCTGTTGAAGGCAGGAGCCTTCCACCGGCCCTGCAGAACCTGAACCAAGAGTAGATGGTGGATTTCCCATGAATAAGAAAGAGAGAAACCTCCATACATAGACTTATTATGCTTTTCATGCAATTCTCTTGGAGAAGCCAGTTGGACTGTAATGTGTAGCATTCCACCCCCCCACACACACACACACACATACACACTGCTCAACCCCCTCCCTCAAGCCCTCTCATTACCGCAGGCGATTCAATTACCTCCAATGCAAATTGGCCAAGGCTTTCATTTCTGTGAGGGAACCCTGGTTACTCAGAAGGCATCCTGTTAGAAATCTCAGCAATTAGAGAGCTAATGCATCTGTTTGTCATGGTTTGAAGGGACTGAAAGGCGTCAGYGCAAATGAAAAAGTCCAATTCAAGGAGCAGCAAAGAGTAGAGAAGGTCTAACATGAATGCAAACTCACTTATCCAAAATCCATAAAACCTGATGAGATGAGCTTCAAAACCTCTCTCTTCAAATTCCAAATTTTCAAAGCAGAAAAACTCTTCACACAATCTGCTGCTGGCAATTCAGACTCAAGGAATTTGATCCATTTTCTTGTAATAGCATAAAGAAAGTCCTGATGGGCCAACCTGATGAGTGTTTGCTGCTTTCATGAAGCCTATTGTTCCACGGCTGTTTTAGTTTCAGCTGAGATTTTGTTTTTCTTGATCTGACTCCTCATGAATAAAACATCTGTGAGTCATTTTTGCAGCATGTTGTTGCATTATATCCATCATTCACAAAGCCTGCACTTGTAATTTAATCCTCTGTGTAATTTTCATGCCAACAAAAGCCGGTTCACAGAAGCAAAACTGTGCACACGTTTCTGTCACCTCTCTATGTGATTTCTGTTTTATTCATCATCAGTCTTCTGTACGCTGTTGAGAAAATAATACATTGTTTGGTATCACATATAGAAGACTGAATTGTTGTCCTCAACATGATATACAAAATGAAAGGTCTAGCATCCCTTGAAAGAATGCATATTGCCCATCTCCCTCTAGTTTCGAGGTTTACACTATGATTACTTAYAGTCTTTTTAGTCAAACCTGGATAATTTTTCAGCTACTGCCCCATCAAACTTTATAGTAATGTTGTTAAGCCAGCTTTAATTGGGTTAACTCCAAAACTAGTCAGTTGTAGATGTACACTCAATGATTAATATCTGACAATTTCGTTGAAATCTGTCCAATGGTTCATGTTTTATTTTACTAACACTACACAAACACACACACACACAATATCACCTGCGACAGCAGGCGTTAATAACCATAAACTCAACAAAATGAGTATTTGTAATACAATCCAGATGGTAGTGACACCTGCTGCAGCCACCAGAAAAAGCACATGTGCCAGCACAGAGTGCAAAAACCACCAGAAAAGCAGTTTATTCCAAGTAGGGGTCCTCGTGAGAAGGGGTTATCTGCGGAATGAAAGTGGGCGTGTCACAAGAGTGGGCGTGTCTAAAGCATAAACACTGTGGGCTATGAGGACTACATGATGGTATCCTTAGACCCTGCTTGACCTCTAAACAGCCTGACCCTGACCCCAACACTAAGGTTA
>NW_013952505.1:1670696-1672059 GCF_001266775.1 Austrofundulus limnaeus | reverse complement strand
CCACACAGCTTTTAAAACCACCAGCAGCGAAAAAATATTTGTTTTTTACTCACATTTGATGCATATCTGTCCTCAAATATTTCCAAATCAGCAACTCAAAATGGCGACTGGAAGTCTTTTTATTCAAAGAAAGTTACTTCTCCTGGCCACAAAAATCACTTTTCCATGTCTTGAAGCACTCAAAACACTTAATAACAAATATATTTTCATCTTATCAGCATGTTTCGTCAGCTAACTGGCCAAAAAACGAGAAGGGGTTATCTGCGGAATGAAAGTGGGCGTGTCACAAGAGTGGGCGTGTCTAAAGCATAAACACTGTGGGCTATGAGGACTACATGATGGTATCCTTAGACCCTGCTTGACCTCTAAACAGCCTGACCCTGACCCCAACACTAAGGTTAACCAGGAGAAAAAGTGGTGCCGTACAGTAACGCCCCTTTTGTTCTTGTCCAATCAGGTGGTGCCATACAGTAACGCCCCTTTTGTTCTTGTCCAGTCAGGTGGTGCCGTACAGTGACGCCCCTTTTTTTGCCCTTCCAGTCAGGTGAGTCTCTTTAACAAAGTCCGTCAAATCAGGTGTGTTGCTTTAGAATCGCCTTTCGTTGGGACACGCCCATGCATCCGCAGAGACCCCTACTTGGGCCTCGCAGTGCATAGGGGGAGTTTCTTGTTGTGTGGGTGGAGTTTTTCCTAACCATGATTGGTGGAGTTTGGAAAATAGGTGGAGGGTGGATGTGGGCAGAGCTTGGCAAAACCATAATTGGTTGGATTGACTTATCTTGTAGGGCAATGTAAAAGAGGAAGTAATGTTAATTGTAAAATTATTGTGAACATGTACAGTAAATATGATTGGACGATAAAGTGTTATAGCACTTGCCTGACACACATTTATTAGTAATAGATCAAGTTATGTCAAGCCTAGGTTTATCTCTAATACCTTTGTCTGCTGGCTTGGATTAATCTGCATTGTTTACATATTGTTCAGAATGATGCTGCATGTCTTTCAACAGGTGGTACTAAGATGAAAACATATATAAACCAGGGCCCATATGTTTAAAACTTCTTAGAATTCCTCTTAAGAATGCTGCAAAGAGTGGACTTAAGTGTAAAATAATTCTTAGTTAAAAGCTGAGAGTAAAAGTCAGTTATCAAGCATCTCAGTTTTACTTTGAGTGAAGTGTAGGAGTAATTCTTAAGTGTCAGTCTTACTTTAAGGGAAGTGTAGGAGTAATTCTTAAGTGTCAGTCTTACTTTAAGTGAAGTGTAGGAGTAATTCTTAAGTGTCAGTCTTACTTTAAGTGAAGTGTAGGAGTAATTCTTAAGTGTCAGTCTTACTTTAAGTGAAGTGTAGGAGTAATACTTA
>NW_013952505.1:1666339-1669280 GCF_001266775.1 Austrofundulus limnaeus | reverse complement strand
GTGTCAGTCTTACTTTAAGTGAAGTGTAGGAGTAATTCTTAAGTGTCAGTCTCACTTTAAGTGAAGTGTAGGAGTAATTCTTAAGGGTCAGTCTCACTTTGGGTTCGCATGCACTCACCAGCTGAGTATATTTAATATTTTCTCCAAAAGCCACACACAAATATCTGCCTTTTAGTCCAACATTATGCACAGTTTGTTTGTTTTACCTTTTGTTTCTTTTGTATTTTTGACTAAACCTGTTTTCCACCTTGTAAGTGAGAAGAACACTCAGGTGGGGAGGAGGACAGCTGTAATCTGTCTTCAGTYCATCTCAGACCTCTAGTGGAAACTCTGGACCACTTCAGAGTCCTCTGGAKCAGTCTGAACTTTTCTTTAGAGTAAGAGTGATTCTTAGACTGAAGAATTTTGATAACTGACACACTTAAGTCTGAGRGTACGAGCAAATCTAAGACATTTTCAGCACTTAAGTCTAAAAATCCACTCTAAGAAGTTTGATGAATACAGGCCCAGGTCTTGGCTTCCTGTCCACAAGAAAATAGATTTTACTGTTGGCTTCTAAAGTTTTTAAAGGTCTTACTCCATATTTGTGATCCTAACATCTACGCAGAGCACTCAGGTCTACCAACCAGTTTCTCTTAGATCCAAACTAAAATCTACAGGTAATCTGCTTTTTCAACTGCTTCTCCAAAACTAACAAATTACCTCTTTATATTCAGTCTGCTGGGCCTCCTGAGGCTTTAAATTTTTTGTTCAGGACCACTCTATTTCGATTCAGGCTTAGCTTTTAGAGCTCATTTTACTATATTTAAATTTTACCTTTGTTGTAACAAGTCGTGTTAACCGTTTGTTTTCAATACAGTAACAGACATGACATTTGATTTCTTTGGGTTATGACTGAGATTCTGCAAAGTTAAAATTTAACTAAAATATGCAAAACACTGTAAGACATGCTAACAAAATGTACATCATGTAAAATAGTTTGTAGAGATGAAATTACAAATTCAATAGCTTAACATTTGTCTCTTGCAGAAATTCTAATTTCATAAAATCTGTGTGGTCAAACTGAAAATTTAAGGGTTTGCATTTAGGAAGTTTGAGTTTTTGTAAATCTGAACATTTACACCCCCTCTAGCAGCATAGCTTAAGATGGTTYAGGAAACTCAAACAGGATTTGTCAACAGAAACAAGCAGTCAGGCTCAAACTGAAAGTTAAACCATTAGTCTACTTCACAAGTAAACCTGCAGTTAGTGAGAAAATATCCATAAGCTAATTGATGGTTAGAAATAATGATTATAGTCCAGTTTATTTCAGAAGTTATTTAAATAAAATTCAGACCCATCAGTTCTAATTTAAGACTGACTGACTGCAAAAATCTCATGTTCCATTGGAGTGTTAGCATCAAGCTCTGGTTTAGTGAAACACTTAAGTCCCATGGCTCCCTCCACATTTAAATGATAAAAAAAAACCACACAATTAAATACTCCATGAAAAATTAGCTTTTTATTTCAAGATATTAAGATCCACCTGGTGGGGTAGTCMTTTAGAAAACCCCATTAGATCTTGACCCTGGTCCACCTGACCTCTGGATAACCACTTTGGGGACTGAAGGGTTTCTGTTGAGGAGCAGCTGTGGGGGTCTGAAGCTTTGACACAGTCACTTGGTTCTGGGCAGGTTTTCTCAGTCGTCTGATACCAAAGCCACCAAAGTGCTCAGGAATCTGGTAAACTGTAGCAAAACTTTGAACAGGAGTTCCCTTAATGCTGCTCCTGGGGACAGCTGGACCACGACTGATTTTGTAGGTCTGGGGCCAGCTTCTGGGACTTGCCCCTCCTTCATGACCCACAGGTGGTCTCCTATCCTGGGTTTGAGGCAAGACACTCGTGGCCTTAGATTTACGGTTTGAAGATAACCTCTTGGCAGGACTACGAGCGTACGTTTGAGTCTGCACAGAATGTCCAGGAGCCACAGGGTCATACAGACTGGACGAGGAGCCCACTTCTCTGTGGTAAAAAGGGATATTAGAAGCAACCTTGGAAAGTGCTTGTGCTGCAGAGAGGAGAGAACCTGGATTGATTAAGTTGCGTTTCTTAGAACCTTGTTGAGACTCAGTTTTGCTGGAATGCTTTCCCTTCTTTGGAGTTTTGCTGCCCCTAGAGGGGTTCTTCTGGTTCTTATGTTGCTTCTCCTCTATGAGGTCAGAGGACTGCTTCGCTGCTTTTGGACCTTTAGCCCTGGGTGAAAAAGACTTTGGCCTGCTCTGCACCAATCTGACTGAACTCAGAGCTGGCTGGGAAACATGCGCTGAGCTCCTGGTGGAGAGTCCTGGACCAGAACCAGTGTGAACTGCAGGACCAGAACCAGTGTGAACTGCAGGACCAGAACCAGTGTGAACTGCAGGACCAGAACCAGTGTGAACTGCAGGACCAGTGTTGGAGCTACTGCTCTGGACCATATGTGGAGAACTGAAGCCTTGTCTGCCTTGGTTCTGGGGATAGCTGCCAGATTTGATCAATCTGACAGTTGGTGGTGGAAAGCCAACATGTGTGTTGCTGTTCTGGAGATTCTGAGCTGCAGGACAAGAAGAGACACCAGTCAACTGTGAGTCCACACAGACACAACACGAGTCCACTTGAGGACATTGGACCAGTAGAAAGCTGACATTTCTGTTCTTACCTTCTTTAGTCCAGAAACAACCTACACGCTCTGCTTGAACCCAGAAAACCAGAAAGATCCTGAGCAGGAAATCAAACAGGAAGTCAGAAAACAAAAGGTGAACATTTCAATCAGAGCAGCTGGAAACACTCACCCTAAACCAAGTCCACAAGTCATTTCTGGTCCCAACAAGCCTGCAGCTCCTGGCTCTGTGTGTGCCAGCAGGTATTTATTAGAACCTGCAGCCAATCACTGCTCAATGAACTGATTGTCTCCAGCTGCAGCTC
>NW_013952505.1:1661432-1663870 GCF_001266775.1 Austrofundulus limnaeus | reverse complement strand
CTCCTAAATCACTCGTACGCACAACTTAAGAACAGATCTGTGTACCAACGGTTCTTGCATGAGGCCTGTCATGGTCTAATTATTTATATCTGTTTCCCCTTGACACTGTCCATCCTGTATCTTTCTGATAGCTCATTACGCTCTCGTTGTCTGGACAACGGGACTCCACAACGGACTGGTGGGAGTCTGTGATTGGCTGGACTATACATTTGACAATCTGTGATTGGTTGTAAGCTGTCACATGGTGTTAACATGATGTATATCATTGACTGACTTCTGCTGACGCGCCAGTAGCAAGCGTGCAGAACTTCCTGATTCAGTTCTGTTTGTTTGTTGCTCACAATTAAATCATACTTTGATTATCATATACGCAGACCCTTCTGGTATTATTCCAACTTGTCTCTATCCATCCACCCTTGTTCTTTTACCCATTTTTTTCCTGTCCAGGTCAGAGAAAGCTGGTGCCTCTCTCCAGGAAGTCACTGTGAGAGCTGAGAACATCCCTGGACAAGACACAAGTCCTTCAGGACACAAGTCCTTCAAGACACAAGTCCTTCAGGACACAAGTCCTTCAGGACACAAGTCCTTCAAGACACAAGTCTTGATGAACCACATTCCGGTCTGTAGAATCTTCTTATAATTATTAAACCTAAAGAAAAATTCTTCAGAGTCACAGAAAGTACATAGAATCAACTACACCATTCTAAAAACTTCAATAAGAAACATTTGTTTCATTTTATAATTAAAGTTTGTTTACATGCAGGCATTGATCTGTTTGTATTGAGTTAAGATCCTTCATCCATTTTCCATTCATTCATAAAGCTGATCTCATTTCATGGCCTCATTACTGACACTGAAGACTAAGTGGTTGGGGGAGTTGTCCTGGTAGGTCACCGGTTCAACCCCCGTTCCAGCTGTCTCAGTTGCTGTGTCCTTGGGCAAGGCACTTCAGCCCTAATGCCTCTGATGTGTCCCATCAGTGTTTGAAAGTGATTGGTACTGATTAGACTCCATAGATGATTGTACATGTTAGCTGTATGAATGRGTAAATGAATAGAAAGGAGCTATATAAGTACAGTCCATTTACCATTTGTGTTTATTATTGTGTTTCTATATGGTTTTCTCATTCCATTCATCCTTTTTATCACTTTTCATAATTTAACTTAACTAATTGTATCACAGAAGTTTGCTGGTTTTATACTTAAATTCTATTCATCAGAATTTTTACATGCATTATTCACATGTTCCACCATCTCCTCTATTAAATCAAGTCATAGTTGTTCACTAGTATTTTACCATTAGGACCAGTGACACGATTCTTTAAACTATTCATTTTTACACCAGTGCTTAGTTTTATCCACCACCCCTCAAGAATCCTCACCTGGTTTTAGACTTAATTATTCTGTTGTAAACTTTTTCAGATAAATACACAAAGCCTTGTGTTTACAAGTTGTTTCCACATTCACCCTCTCTAGGAAGTAGTATTGGCTTAGATATCCCATCAGTGTTCACTTTTCCCTTGAACAGATATTTTGAATTCCTCTCAGCCGAACCATTGAAGAAAAAAAACAGCTTTACATGTGATCACTAAATGAAGACATCAGAGAGTCATCTGAGCTGAAGAAGACCAACAGATCCTCAGTTGTCAGCAAGGTGAAGTAAATGTTTAGGGTAAAACCCACATTGGATCACATGACTGTCAGTAAACAAGGCTCAGGTACAACAGTTTATAAGTTTTTAAATATTCAGCCATCCTTTGTAACTGCAGTCATCCAGTTCATTCATGTTACTTTAAAGAAAAGTTCAAATTTTCCCAGCAGAGGGCAGCAGCACCATGCACACCTCTGCACAGATGAGACATGTTAAAGCTCTTCACATGTCAAAATGAAGACTAGCTTAAAGCAGAGACAGGTTACAAAATTATTTCAATACACAATTTTAAAAACTACTTCTTTGCACGCATGTGGAGCTTGTCCTGAACCACCAAGTGTCAGAYTGATCAAATCTGGCAGCTRTCCCCAGAACCAAGTCAGACAAGTCTTCAATTCTCCACATCTGGTCCAGAGCAGTAGCTCCAACACTGGTCCTGCAGTTTACACTGGTTCTGGTCCTGCAGTTTACACTGGTTCTGGTCCTGCAGTTTACACTGGTTCTGGTCCTGTAGTTTACACTGGTTCTGGTCCTGCAGTTTACACTGGTTCTGGTCCTGCAGTTTACACTGGTTCTGGTCCTGCAGTTTACACTGGTTCTGGTCCTGCAGTTTACACTGGTTCTGGTCCTGCAGTTTACACTGGTTCTGGTCCTGCAGTTTACACTGGTTCTGGTCCTGCAGTTTACACTGGTTCTGGTCCTGCAGTTTACACTGGTTCTGGTCCTGCAGTTTACACTGGTTCTGGTCCAGGACTCTCCACTGGTTCTGGTCCTGCAGTTTACACTGG
>NW_013952505.1:1656214-1657488 GCF_001266775.1 Austrofundulus limnaeus | reverse complement strand
GTGTAAAATAAAATCAAAGACAAAAAATAGAAATGAATATTTCACCAGGGTTACCCCTAGTATTATTGTAACCAACAAGACAAATTAAGTCATATATATGGATTTAATTATGATATCAGGATGATCCAGGTATCAAAATGTAGCTTTTAAAGACAAGAATCTGAAAATGTAATTAGGTCATTTTGACCTAATTTGACTTAATCCTCATTTCGATATGATGGCTCACATATTACACAGGTAATATAATTGTTAAAAGCTAATCTGCTAATCTTCATCATAGACTTCATCATCATAGACTTCATCCACCACATGTCAACATAGACAACATCTCTCCATAGAAAGGGACTTGTGTTAGACCACAGTTCTCTCCCTCTCTCTGTCTGTGACACACACCTCTCACTCATGGTGTAAGATACAGTCAGTTATCAAAACTTCAACACAAATGTCAAATCAAACCTGAATGTGTAACGTGACAACATTAGTGAACACAACTCAGAACGATTCATGAATCACAGATAGGCCTACTGTGCATGCACATTTCTTCTTCTTTAAATGTGCAGTGGGAGAGGCCTTGGCTACTTCCAGTGAGCTTAACTTTGAGTTAAGTAATGTTCACTCAAAATACTTATTTTGCACTTTTCACAATGTAAGTAACTGTTACTTAATAAATACAAGTCAGAAATACAAATTGTTGATAACCAAGTGATGTTAACTTAGTATTGGTAAGTCAGGATAGTTCAGTCTGATTGGTGCAGAGCAGGGAAAAGTCTTTTTCACCCAGGGATAAGAAAGCAGCATTTTGACCATTCTTTGTCTGTTTTTAGTGGAACCAGTGAGACAGCACCTTCAGAACCACTCTATCAGAAAAAGCTGGCATGCTCAACAAGGAACGCAGCACTCAAACTATATCCTTCAAGCAGCTCTCAAATCATTCATGGTCCTAAAGCTAATCCTTCCTGACCAGATTCACTTCAGTCTGAAGCACAAGAACCTTCCAGGGCTGCTAAAGTTCAGTCCTACAGCCAGAAAGGTTCTTCTGCTCATCTGTGTGACCATGTTCTCCTGGACAACGTCATGGACGTTCTGTGTAGATGCTTGTGTTCATGCTGAGAGGGTGTTTTTGAATCAAAAGTCTTAAGAGTCTAAAGCCACAAGGTTTGAACCTCAGACCCAGGCTAGGAAACCATTGCAGGGCTTCTTAACCTTTTTGACCTCTGGGCCCAGTTTGTTGAACATAAAGTGTCACGAGGTCCAGTCAGACATTACTAATGTAT
>NW_013952505.1:1652818-1655524 GCF_001266775.1 Austrofundulus limnaeus | reverse complement strand
TCTTCTTCTACATATTAAAAAGTTGTTAAACATCTGAGTGGTGCACTACTGCTACTAGTGGTGAGAAACTGTATTACACCTTATTCAAAATCAATGTGGTCCCACGGCCCTCTGTGGCCCAAAGTTAAAAACTGTTGTTCTTTTGAGGCCCTCAAGGTGGCGCTCACGGCACATGGGTTAAGAATCTCTGATGGTTCATGAAGGATTTTCAAAGCCCCAGAACCTGGCTGCAGAATTACAAAACTATCCATAATCTGGTTGTAATAATAAAATTAAATAAGCACCACCCAACCTGCTCTGCAACTCTGCAGCACCACAGCAGTGGTGTTCTTGAGTTGGAATCCTTGGTTGTTGTTTTGGAAGGAAGGGGTGAGCGGTGTCACACCAACAACACACACAGATTTATGAAGGTCAGTGTACAGTCAGGTAAACATCTGAAGGGGCTAACATGGACACTGAGATCATTTCAGTTTTTTTTACTTAACAATAACACGAATAGAATGTTTAGAAATTATTCACTTGGCAGTAGACCTATACAGGATTTATAATTTCACTTAAACTTTATTAAACATGGCCACCACAGTCAACTGACATCAGGAAATAGCCACAACCTGCTCAGTTGTGTAGTTAAAAATCAGTGAGGTAAAATCTCTGCATTAGCCTTGTGGTGGAAGAATATCTTGACTCTCTAACTGCATATTACCTTGACATGTCCTGTTCTGTATCTCTTGATAAACTGCCATTATATAATCTGTTTCTSGTGACTCTTAAGATAATGTATGTACTCATGTAATCTTATGGCCTATTTACTTGTAACCATGTCATTGGTTTCCTGGATATCTCTGACGCTCTTACTTTGTTAGCASGATGTATATATTGTCTGTTTTCCTGTTTCCGGGTCAGCAAGAGCTTGACAGATGATTCGATTCGCGTCTGTCTGGCTCTGCTCATTCTTTGCATTATGCACCTTTCTATTAAATAATCTGAGATTGAGACCACACAGTTTCCACTTTGTTTATTTCCCGCATCTCTGCCCTGGTGAAAAGGCTAGCCACAACAGCCTCAACACATACTGTTGTTGTTTGTATTGTTGTCTGTTCATTAGTTCATGAACCATTTATTGGATTAAAAGAAAACTATAACTTACTAAAATTTACAGATGATGAGGTAAAGTGGTATCCACTGACAGGCAGTGGGCAATATGCATTTCTTCAAGAAATACCAGGCATTTAATTATTAATAGTTCCAGTCTGTGGGGCTGCTTTCACCCACACAGACCCACACAATGACAGTGGTGTCACCGTTGGCCTTTGGGTTTTATAATGAAAAAAGAAATGGATTCTAAAGGGTTAATAAAGGAAACAGATGTTTGTATTTGCTCAGACAGCTGGCTGGGTTATGTGTCAGGTGTAGCAGGTGCCTCTTGTATGTAAAGGTTACACTGTGCCAGAAACCAAACTGAGACATGTTGTGTGTGCAGACTCACAAACAGGCTGAGGTGGAGGAGAAGCCAAACACAACATGTTCATGTGCTTCATGTGCAGAGCTGTGCAGCATGTAGGAATCAGACCTTCATGTCATCTGCAGAACCTGAAAATTCATGTTTTTCTTCATTTGGGTAACTTGTGAAAAAACTATGTTTTTTTTAGATTAACTCACTCAAATGTAATTTAAGCCTTTAATATGTCCTCTTTCCTTAGTCTAACATCTTCTGCACTTTTACTCTCAGCATGACAATACAATGTTTAGATGAACTGCACAAAAAGAGCTCATCTCACACTTAACATGCCTCAGTTAGCACGCTAAAAGTTAAATTCATTATTCTATCAATCCATCTCACTTAGAGACAAATTAATTTGCCAATTTACCTGAAATGCAAGTTAGCTTGTTTTTCTGTGGGAGGCCATCAAAGTACCAGAGATAACCCACACATGCATGGACAGAGGCCTGGAGGCAAACCTGGCCTCTGCTTGTCCATGTGACCCTGGTCAAATTTATCTGCAGCTTTTTCAGAACAAAGTTCAGTTAGTTGGAGACGTGACCGGTGGTGGTCAACGTGTCATGTCAGGGGTCACAGTCGTACAAACTACACTGTCCTGGTCTTGGAGGGTCACTTCTTGCGTGGATTTCTTTTAGTTTTTGCAGTGAGTAAGGCTCGTCAGAGAGGAGCCTCTATGTGGGCGGCTGGGGCTCACGTTGTTAAAAACACTCAGATCTTATCTTGTTTTACTGGTGAGTGGCAGTACAACAATAGACTACACCTAACTCGAAGGAAAAGTGCAGAAGACTGTACCGGACCCATCCAGCAATACAAAGCTGAAGACAAGGGCAGGACAACAGAGGACAGCAAGCTAATGCTAGCTAATAGCTTCTTGTTGTTTTGAACCAGAAACTACAAGACAGACAGATCAAACTGGTGACCTTCCAGTTCCAGGATGACTCCCCTATCCACCTCACCACAGCCGCCCTACGGGGATTAACAGACTTCAGCTGAACTAGAAGAGGTGGGCAATGAAGACGAGAAAGGAATAAATTTATACAAAATACACAAATCTGTAATGCAGGTTGGAGAAAGAAGCAGAAGAGAAGAAGTGATAATGATGAGATTATGGGTAGAGTCATACAAATCTAAATGACTTATACACTGCATGGCCAAAAAAATAATAAAAAAATTAAAAAAAACAGTTGCCACCAAAAAGTATGGGC
>NW_013952505.1:1639936-1648541 GCF_001266775.1 Austrofundulus limnaeus | reverse complement strand
AGGTGGTGCCGTACGGTGACACACCTTTTGTTCTTGTCCAATCAGGTGGTGCCGTACGGTGACACACCTTTTGTTCTTGTCCAATCAGGTGTGTCCCTGTAACAAAGTCCGTCAAATCAGTGTGCTGCCTTTCGTTAGGACACGGCCCACTCGTCTGCAGAGACCCTTACACTTGTCCAGTAAATTATCTACTGTAGTGTCCCTGCTGGGAGCAACTGGTCACTTATGTGTCAATGGTTTTAGAAAATGAGGTGGTTTGACAGTACATGTACACAAAGATCAGAGGCCAACATGACCTACAGAAGCACAAGTGWTGGACACAGCTCTCATTGGGATTATTGTGAAAACTGGACCCACCTTTGTTCGTTTTAGTTTAATAAKCTGTTCTTATTAAAACTGTCAACATGTGAATAAGCTTTAGACAAAATTTGTCAAATCACCACGATCTGAACCGCGACCTCAAACACCACGATGGTGAAAAGATGAATGGTTTCTACTGCTGTGAAAGTTATTTCCCTTTACCTCACACACACAGATGATCAGCCTTAACTGAACCTTTGCCTCTCGGTTTTAAAAGAAAAGTTCTGCACCAGGTTGTCTTAAAGTGAGATTTTATTGACAGAGTTTTGGATCCAGATGCTTGTGTTCGGGGTGAAACYGAGTTTGGCTGAAGCAGTGAGCTGCAGCTCGATCACACTCACACAAAGCTGCCTGGCACGGATTGTTGGTGCCTGCAGAGAGACAAACAAGTCAAGAGAAAAGCTCCTCAGCATAAAAAAAAAGTTTTAGATTCAAAACTGAAACGTCACCTGTGCAGGTGACAGTTTTGCTGGTACAGGCGTAATTGTAAACCTGAATGAAGAGCATCAGGGTGGAAGACGAGCAGTTCTTTTCAACATCTCCGWAACAATTATCATGAGTCTGACAGCACCTGGGAAAGCAGCAGAAAACTGTTTGACTTGTTGTGTTTTGGTGAAAACGATGAAGTGTTTCATTTCTCCTACCTGTCCAAGTCATCCACTGGTTTCCCCGATCCACCAATGCCACAGTAGCAGCCGTAGTCGTTGAACTGCAGAGGATTCACATTAGGCTGAACACAAACGATCATATTCGCAAACTGCCACAGGGCTTCGGACGATGCTTCACTGACCACACAGACTGAGGGTTGGACGTGGATCAGGACTCGACTTCAACAGGTGGGACTAAATGTACGAAGGTTTTATAGTCTTACCAGTGAGAAGCTGCAGGAGAGTTAGTCCGTTCATGTTGCAGTCAGGAGCTGGGTCACATTCAGATACAAACAGAGAAAAGGTTTGAGTTTTACTTTTCATGTCTTACTTCTTTAAAAGCATAACCCTACGATGAAATCAGAGCGCAGTGACTTTATATACACACTCAAATTAAACCTCCCAAATACCCCGAAGACTTAATCAAGCTCAGCTTTCTTTCCTCCATTCTTGGCTCAGTCAAGTCTTAAACAGACTCCTGAAAAATAAAGTTCAACTTCCTGTAAAACTACCCTTTGTGTTCTCATTTTTGTTTTGAGATATGAAAGCTCCAGCCAAATAAGAGCTTTTCATCTAAATGTTACTGAGAATATAGCCTTATTGTCAGGTCAGAAGAAAAGCTTAAAGTTACCAACCACCCTGAGCCCAGTTTAAAACCCACCTACCTGCTTCGACTCAGCTGTTTGTGCTGCAGGAAACCTGCAGGCTGATTTAAATGTGCAACTGATTGAAACAGGTGTGTGGTTCAGATAATTTGATCCACTTTAAGGCTGTTAGAAATCTACAATACAATTATTTTCATGGTTCAATAAAAGCCACGTGTTAAAATAAGTCATAGTGAAAATGTAACATTTAAATGTTTCAACATTCATGTTGTTTTAAAATGCTTCAAAGGTTAATAGGAAAATCAAACTCCTCCCCCTTTTAATAGACAAGTTATWTTTTTATCTTTATCCATTAGAGCCTTGTCTGAATTTAGTCACATTTGTTTAAAACTGATGTTTATTTAAGAATTGCATGATAAATAAGTCCAGTTAGAAAAACTAGTCCTAAAAGAGTTCTCACAAAGGTTTCCTTTCTATCTCGGAGATAATTGTGAGCTTTATGAGACAAGTCATTTCTTCACTTTCTCACCTGTTTCTCCTGAGCAACAAGGAACTAAAGCTCATATTTAGACTCCTGTGAAGATTTAATAAAGAGCTCACTTTTCTCTAAGGTTTCTCACATTTCTCTCCATATTTATTTCTCATCTTTGTCTCTTAATAAAGAAACAGAGATTTCCTGTGAACTTAAACTAGTCTCATTCCAGGCTGGTTTTATCTCACATACACACATTTCTACTGAAATCCCTTCATTGTTAACAATATGAATATATTATGGATAAATGTCTCAGAATGAAAAATATAAAATCACATTTAAAAATCTAATATAACACAAAGAAGGACAAGTAAAAATACCATAAAGATTCCTTTGAAGTTTATTAGGAAAATATGCATTGCACTGATAAATAAATTAACATTAACGTGCCCAAAATATGTTCAAGTGCAACAACAATTTTCAGGCATCTTCTATACAACATGAAAATGTGGAGGATTGAAACTGACATAATTAGAAATAAAAGCAGGAATATGTAAATGGACCAATAAATAAATAAATACACATAAAAATCACAAATTTGTTAAAAGAGAATTTTACCTCATGTTTTATAATTTAAATTACCTTTTGTTTAAATTTACCAAGCTTTGTTCCAACAAGCAAGGAGGAAAACACTCACCTGTGCCTCTGTTTTAAACTAAACTT
Organism: Austrofundulus limnaeus; assembly: GCF_001266775.1. Taxonomy (NCBI): domain Eukaryota; kingdom Metazoa; phylum Chordata; class Actinopteri; order Cyprinodontiformes; family Rivulidae; genus Austrofundulus; species Austrofundulus limnaeus. Next base: position 1,645,734 of record NW_013952505.1, on the reverse strand, counting down.
TAAGTTAAACTGAGGCAGCACAAGCATGCACAGTAGATCTGCACATGGATCCTGCTCCTTCCTGTCTGTTCACCAATGGGACAAGGGTAAAATGCAGGGAATTAATTTCCCCTCTGCGGGGCTAATACAATCTAAATCCCTCACACTTTGGTAAATATGTCTGATTAAAAAGGTAAATACTGGTCATAAAGGAGCTGGTGTCCCAACAGGTAAAAGTAGGACAGAAATAGTTATCAGCTTTCCTGTTTCTCTCCTAACTCACTACATATTTCTGCCTGACAGCTTCTGCTGGGTAACAATGCTCATCAAAATACGACGCAAAAAATAAGACAAGACCAAAACATTTTATGTCAAAATAATAGTTCAAGTGTCTGAATGTGTTGTAAATTTTCCAAAAACAGCAAATCTGCTGTCGCAGTCATCTGACTGTCATTGTGTGATGTAACTTCTTGTGCATCAGCATACAGTAATTGACATCTAACTGCAAAATCATTATGGAGTAACTGCTCTTAATCTGAGCTATCCACTTGGAATTCACACAAGACATATATAGTATGTAGTATGTAGTGCCAAGTCTGAACAGGGTTGATTCAATCATTAACTCTTGGAATATTCTAGAGTAAAATGTGAGGCCCTCTCTGTGACAGTTCAAGCTTGGACCAAACTTGGTCACGATGCAACTGGAAAATGATCCCAAATACAAGAGAACATCTACAACAAATCAGCTAAAAAATAAAGGAACAAGCTGCTGCACCAGTCCAGACTAAATGACTAAAATGTTGTGGCGGGACGTAAGAGAACTGAGCTTTGACAAACGTCTGCAAAACTCTGTGAACTGAACCAAAGTTGGAGAGAAAAGTGGGCCAAAAGCTCTCCACAACCAATATGAGGGAGTAACATATAAATGAACAAAATCAACATATAAATGTCACAGATCAAAAGATAGATTGACATGTTACTTACAGGTGAGTTACATAACTGCATTTTATTATTTATAGAATGTAACAAATTTGTCCTAAAATACTAACATATACATATTTGTAAAGTATAAAAGACATGTCTGAGCTATGTCCAACCATTTTAAACACAACAATCTGCAAACTTAGTTTATCTATGTTTGCTAGTTGCTAGCTAATGCCAACGCGTTTAGCATTTCTTATTTTCTTACCTTGATAACGGTGTATAAAATCTTCATGGAAGAATTTGTAACCCTTTTCCACCTTGTTGGTTTGTGACTTCGCCTCCGTCATTGCCTGTACATCCACAAATGTAATCGTGGGCAAGTTTAACAAACTTTTTGAAGAATTGCGAAACCATTTTCTATTAGCCGAAGCATGAACTGGAGGTGACAGGACGCTACGAGGAGACACGAGTTTTGTGAAAAAGGTATGTTGCTGCTAAAGAAAATCTACAAACTGCAGGATCTTAGGATGGACTTTCACTCATTGTTTCTAGATTTCGACTCAGTTTTTACTATAAATTGTACAGTGTATTATAGGGTAGCATTTCTTACCAAAAATATATACAACCATTACAAAATTTACTGTAATATAACTGTATGTAGGATGCCTGTTTATATTCATAATATTTCTAAATATTTCTGGGGGAAAACAGCTCCTGGGACATTCTGAACTGCTGCAAGTTACTCATAGTGCTGGTTATGTAAATTCATGGAACAGACGATCAGCAGATGGTATCTCCTCTCCAAAACCATTTCTTCTCTGGCCTCTGAACTTCTCCTTTCTTTCCAACCAATCAGGTGCTTTGGATCCCCACAGGGTTCATCATGCCCCTTCTGCTCTGGCATCTGGTCCAGAACTGAAGATAATGAAGGTAATAATAATGTGCTCAAGTACTCCTCCCTCCAGGAGGGCAAAGGTCAACCTACCTTCGGAGAGTTAAAGCCTCTAGAAGGAAAAGAAACACATTTTATCTTTATTCATGGTGACAGATACAAGGATTCTAGATTCAAAGAATCTTTAAACAAAACGTAAGAAAGCACATACACTTATAGTATATATATATATATATATACTGTAGTATATATACAGTATATATTCAGTATATATACAGTATAAATACAGTACATTCAACCCCAGTTCCATTGAAATTGGGATGATATGTAAAATAAACGGAATACAAGGATCTGCAATATTCTTTTAAACCTATATTCAATTAAAGACAGTACAAAGACAAGAAATTTAATGTTCAAATTAATAAACTTTACTTTTTTTCACAAACATTAACTAATTTTTGAATTTGATGCTGCAACATGATCCAGAACATCTGGGACAGGGTAATGTTTGTTCCATCACCTGTACTGTCATTTCATTGTGCTCTGTACAATGACCTGTCATTTTAACAACACTACTGAAGACACTAAATGTTGAAGCTTTGTAGGTGGAATTCTTGTTTTCTTGCTTGTGACAAGGTTGTAGGTTCAACAGTGAGCAGAACTGAATGACCAGACTCAGACTGAATATAAAGGGAAGTGATTTATTTACAGGTGAAAGAGTCAGGACATCAGGCTGAAAGAGGAGTGAAACAGAGAGGTAAGTATTTGACTTAGATAAATATTCTCCAGTGATTGAATGTTAGTAYTGACTGGTCTCTTTTCTCTTACAGGTCCTTCAAGAGGTGAGCAGCCTGGACTGGAGGAGGATCTAAACAGGTGAGGATTCTTCAGGCAGAGTGGCAGAGGAACAGGTGAGTGATCTTTGATGAGTCACTTGATTTCCTGGTTCTGAATGTCTTGGCTGGAGATTCCTCTGAGGCAAAAGGTAGACAAATGAGCTAGTGACGTGTGGGTATCCACCTTGGAAACAGGACACAGTGGGTAAATAAGGTTCTTTAAACATGAACTTAGAGAGCTGCTTAAACATTACCATAAAAGTGAGATGCATCAGTAGCTGCGTTTCCATTCACCATGAAAATGCGCAAATTAGAATTTATAAAATAAATTAGCTCAATGGAAACACGTCAGTTTAGAAAAAAATTACGTTTTTCAACAAAATATTTTTGCTCTACGATGAGGTGGTTTTTCAGTCGTATCTAAATTGGTGTTTTTCACAAAACTGCAATGGAAACACTTTTTTCACATCACAGGAGTCACGTGATCAACAACCGTCTGTTTCTACTGGTGAAAAAGACGATGATGAAGAAGATAACAGGAAGTAGAAGTAGTAGTAATATCACAGAAGTAGTATAAAATAGTAAACTCAGCGACTACAATTTCCCAAAAACACAGCATACGTAGCCGCTCCCAAGTAGGGACTTGTCTCTGGAAAGCCTCGATAAAAGACGCCGACGTCTCCTCTGATGATGAGCGCTAGTGTCGTGGTAGCAACATGCTATGTGTTTACATCCATCGCTGCCATGTTTGTAATGACTTATCATGAGAACAAACGTATTCACGTGACTTTAATAACATTTCTTACTTAATGGAAACACTGCAGTTGTGAAACTGTGTTTTTTCAACACAAAGTTTTGCGCACATTTGTAATGGAAGAACAGCTAGTGTAGATCTGACATCCAGAGCACCTTATAAAGCCCAGCAGCTCATCAGAGGGATCATCCACAGGTGGAAACAAAAACATCAAGAACCAATCAGGAATGTCAGGCAGAGCTACACCAAATCCTCAACAGCTTGATGAACAACTTCAGTTGCTCAACAGTCCAGGTCTCTGTTGTTGTATTTTAATAGTCCACACATTTTAAATGGGAGACAGGTGTGGACTGCAGGTGGACTCTAGTACCTTCACACTTTTACGAAGCCATGCTCTTAGAGTACGTGCAGAAAGTGTCTTGGCTTTGTCTTGCTGAAATCACCAGGACGTTCCTGAAAAAGATGTGGCTTAGATCACATGTTGCTCCAAAACCTGTAAGCAGCTTTCAGCATTCATGGTGCCTTCCCAGATGTGACAGATACCCATGCCATGAGCACTAATACACCCCCATACCATCAGAGGAGCTGGTTTTTGGACTTTGCGCTGAAACAATCAGGACAGTCCTTTCCCTCTTTGGCCCAGAGCACATTACATCCATGATTTCCAGAAACACTTAGAAATGTGGACTTGTCAGACCACAGGGCACCTTTCCCCTTTGTGTCAGTCCATTTCAGATGAGCTCGGGTCCAGAGCAGCTGATGGTGTGTCAGGGCGTAGTTAACATCTGGCATTGGGTTTGCATGAGCTTTAACTTGCACTTGTACTTGTGGGTCTCTGACTCAGTCAAACTCTCCTGCGGAGTTCCACAGGGTTCCATCCTGGGCCCAATTCTATTCCTGCTCTACATCCGCCCCCTGACTGAGGTCATCAAACATTTCCCACACGTCTCCTAACATTTCTATGCAGATGACCTGCAGTTATACTGCTCCTTTAATGACTCCACCACCCACTAGCTCACCTCTCTTATAAAATGTGTCACAAAAGTTACCCAGTGACAACTTGTTACTTTTAAACCTCAGTAAGACAGAGACACTGATCCTGGCCCCTGAAAATAAAATCCCTAAGATAAAAGAACATCTCGGCTCTTTGAGTTCAACCGTTCAGCAGAATGTGAACAACCTGGGAGTAAATCTGGACTCAGATCTGTCTCTAGATAAACACATAAACAACCTGGTTTCTACATGATACTTTCAGCTTCAGAACATCTCTAAACTCCGGCCCCTGCTGTCCACTTCAGACTTGGAAATGGTAATTCATGCTTTCATTTCTACCTGCTTAGACTATTGTAACAGCTTGTTCACCTGTCTAAACCAGAAACAGTTAAATCGTCTTCAGCTTGTCCAAAACTCAGCAGCAAGACTCCTAACCTGAACCTCCAAATTCACCCACATCTCCCCGATCCTAGCAGAACTTCACTGGCTTCTGGTTCAAAATCCTGGTCCTCACCTTCAGAGCTCTTCATGACCAAGCACCAGAATACATTATGTCGTGTCTCTCTGGTTCGTTTCTGCTCGGTTCGGCTGGGCTTCGTCAGCTGCTGGACTCTTCTCTCTTCTCCCTTGTGTCTGCTCAAGTCTGGTGCTGCTCACTCCTGCTCCTGGCTGGTTCGCTGTCCGTGCCTTGCTGCTGCTGCTTCGGTGCTGGGTCGATGAAAACCAGTGGACTTCCTCCTCTGAAGACTTGTCAAGTCAATAAAACTCTAGTCTAACATTTGAATGACGATAAGACTATTTCTTCAGCTTTGGACATATTTATTGACGAGAGACATCAAAGAGGATCCACACAGCTCGAATGTTACTCAGACTCCTGCACAAAGGGGCGCGTGCCCGCGCTAAAACACGCTCCCGTCTTAAAGAGACAGTACACAAAATATACCACATACCCCCCTTCGATTCTTTTAGAATCGACAAATAATCAAACATACATACATCTCTCATAAAAGACACATTGTCCAGCTGAAAATTTTCATTTGCATAATAAGGTAAATAAGATTTAAACTAAAATTTTAGTCTAAATTAAATAGGAACCTGTTTTATCCTATTTGCATTCTAATATATCACATTACCTTAAAGCTAGTTAAGCTAAACTCTAAAGTAAGTAAAATCCAGATTCGACTATCCATTAGCTATCCCTCAAACCTCCTGACAGTGACCAAAGTGTCACCTACAGGAAATCTAAGGGTCAGCTATAAACCCTAGACATATCTAATATAGATCCACAGAATCAAAAACCTCCCCATGAAGCAGAAAGAGGCACCAAAAAGATCCTGCGATCAGAGAAACCTTCACACAGAGCCAATTTTGTGAAAGAAACTCCTTTTATAATTACCAATTAACAGTAGCTAATTAAAGG
>NW_013952505.1:1636237-1637796 GCF_001266775.1 Austrofundulus limnaeus | reverse complement strand
GCATCTCAACACTTATACTTCAAAGTACGTACTTACACATAAACCACCAGAGAACACACTTTATCTCTGTGGCGGGAAACACTGTCAAAAAAAAAACTAATAAAACAGCTTAGCTGAGCAAGGGTCGGACACACAAAACAATACAAAGCCAAAACTCCAGTGGTAAAAACTCCACAGGAAGTGAGAGGTAGAAAAAAAGATGTAAACCAGATGTCTTGTAACACAGCAACCCCCACCACGCTATAACTCAGTTTGGACAGGACAAAGGACTGTCTTGAACCACACCAAACTTTTAAATCTTGAACGGCCAGCGTTCAAATTTCCACTAAATCAAGCTTTTACACACAAACAAACAAACTAACAACAATAAACAGACAACAAAACATAAAAATTTAAGAAACATAAACTGGATCCCTTTATTTTCCTCTCTCTGTTTTTTTTTCCTTCAAAAACTGGCCAGACACATTTAAACTATTATTTCAATACTGAGAGACGTCTTTATTCTCACTCTTCACTGCTTTTTACTCTGTAGCTGAACTTCTAATCCTCAAATTTAATATTCTCAACACAAATTTCGACATTGATTGCCTTCCATATCTCAACTCTACTTCACCTCAACATAAAAACACTCTGTTGTCTCTCGTAGGCATTGAATCTGACGGAATTACATGCCTTTTCCAGTCCCAGATTAGGAAACACCACAGCTTGACAATTTAAAACATAAAAGGAACAGGTTTATTGTGCTTTAAGCTGGTTTACGACATCTCGTGTCACGACAAAGCACGCTTTCGCGCTAATAACATGTGCTGCCCCAGCCCCCCTTTTTCTGCAGCTGCGGCTCTTTGTTCTCCACGGAGCCTTTAATTCGACAATAAATGCTATTTTTAACCCCAATAAAAACACAGATACACAAAAACACAAACATAAACGCTAGCATGACAAAGAAATTCGATTCTAGAAACAAAAGAGACGCAGAAACTATCTGAAACTCTTCACGTATGTTCACGCTCCCCCGTTCAGTTTCACAGCTGCATTTTACAAAAAGTAAATGCAAAAACAGACCTAAGTTCGTGGCGCCATTATGTCGTGTCTCTCTGGTTCGTTTCTGCTCGGTTCGGCTGGGCTTCGTCAGCTGCTGGACTCTTCTCTCTTCTCCCTTGTGTCTGCTCAAGTCTGGTGCTGCTCACTCCTGCTCCTGGCTGGTTCGCTGTCCGTGCCTTGCTGCTGCTGCTTCGGTGCTGGGTCGATGAAAACCAGTGGACTTCCTCCTCTGAAGACTTGTCAAGTCAATAAAACTCTAGTCTAACATTTGAATGACGATAAGACTATTTCTTCAGCTTTGGACATATTTATTGACGAGAGACATCAAAGAGGATCCACACAGCTCGAATGTTACTCAGACTCCTGCACAAAGGGGTGCGTGCCCGCGCTAAAACACGCTCCCGTCTTAAAGAGACAGTACACAAAATATTCCACAATTAAAAGTCTCATTTCACCTTACAACCCCAGAGGAGACCTCCACTCACAGGATCAACATCTCCTTATGGTTCCCCTCACTC
>NW_013952505.1:1624087-1635289 GCF_001266775.1 Austrofundulus limnaeus | reverse complement strand
GATCTGTCCTTGCCAAATCCTCTCAGTCTGGATAACAGCAGACTGACTGCTGGTAAAATATACGACAGGTCTGGACCACTCCTGAATTTTGTTCGTATCTGAAAAAAATCTTAGAATATGAAAACATTGGTGAATGTCACAAATTCTCCTAAATCACTCGTACGCACAACTTAAGAACAAATCTGTGTACCAACGGTTCTTACATGAGGCCCAATGTCTCTTTCAAGACACTCCTAAAAACTCACTTTTTCACTCAAGCGTTAAGCTAACCATTTCACCATTACTACCAGCCTACCTTCAATGTGAATGCTTCGCTAATCTGTGTTTTCTTTATTATTGAACTTACACCATATTTTCTCTCCCACATTCATTATGTTTTTATGTATTATTGTATATTTTGACCTGCACTGACCTTGTGTTTGATTTACAATTTTAGAAATTAATTCTTGATTTGATGTTTCAAATTTCTTTGCTTATGTTTAATGATGTTTTTCTGTTTCTTTTTATTCTTTCCACCATTTGATACTGTTAATGATTGTACAGCACCTTGTGAATTTATTTCTATGAAAGACACTTTATAAATAAAACTTTACTTTACTTTGTAGATGTAGAGACAAATTGCATTCATTGACAATGGTTTTCTGAAGTGTTTCTGAGACCATGTGGTAATATCCATTGTGATGTGGGTTTTTAATGCAGTGCTGCCTGAGGGATCAAATGCTGCTCACTGATTTGTCCAGATTCTCAGAACTTTTTGATGAAGTTATGGACTTTAGATGATGAAATCACTAAATTCCTTAGTATTGTTTGTTGAGACGTGTTAAACAGTTGCAGCATGAACTGACTGTAGCTCACACAGTTTACAAAGTGATAAACCCCATTCTGGCTTGTGAACTTAGCTTATCAGGGATGCTCCCTTTGTACCCAAACATAACACTCACCTGTTCCCAATTAACCTGTTCACCTGTGGAATGCTCCAAACAGGTGTTTTTTTGAACATTCCTCAACTTTCCCAGTTTTGTGTTGCCCCTGATCCAGTTTTTTAAACACGTTGAAGGGATTAAATTCAAAATGAGTGAATGCTTCCTAAAAAAAGAAAGTTTATTTGTGTGAACGTTATATCTTGTCTTTGTAGTATATTCAATTGCAGAGAGGTTGAAAACGATTTCCAGATAATTTTATTTATGTTTTTATTTGTTTTACTCAATGTACCAACTTCAATGGAATTGGGATAGTATTTTCAGTACATTAATTATTTTTTAATTACCAACATACGCAGCTGAAGCATTCGCACATCCATAAGAGCACAAAGACAGTTCTTATTTACAATAACAGACAGGAGTACAAAACTGTTTTTTTTAATAGTACCAGGTTTTATTTCTCAGGTAAGCCTAACCAATTAAATGGGTTGGTTAGATTTCTGCATCTGCACACTTGTTTCTAAAGAAAAACCTATTTTAACCCAGAAAAGTCTCAGCTTTCGAACCATATTTAAGACTTGATTTAACAAGGCTGGAAGGGACACAGAGGGAAGTAAATCTCTTTAACTGAAAAGTCCCTAACCTCATCATCCCATAACAACCACAGCAACAACAAAACAAAACTTCTGACAAGTCCCAAAAGGAGACACTGATTTGTAGCCAGCAGGATGACAGTAGAGCCCACTACACAGCTGCAGGGTTTCTGCTCTCAGCGCAGTGGTCTAGAAGAGGGAGGATGAGTGAGGAGGTTGGTCAGGCCTGACAGCGCCCCATGGTTGCTGCATTTAATCAACATCAGTTAAGAGATCAACAGAGAGGCGTTCATACAGCCTGGCTGTATTGTTACAGTGGAATGTTTTATATGAGACTCTTTAGTACAAGACAGGCATTTGTTGAAAGCATTTGTTTTACATTTTCCATCCCAGAGGACTTTCTGTGGTTTTGCTCATGAAAAGCATTTGTTTAAACTTAAAGAGCATAAAAGAAAATCCCATTATGACATACAGACTTGTGGGCCTACATACAGTACATACTGTGATGTTTATCCTTTGTGAGAGAGTTTTTATTCTCTCAGCGCTCCCCACAGAAGGCCTTAGGGTACACAGTCATGGGTCTTCTACAGACCCACCAAACCCATGTAGACTAAAGAGTCAAACTTCTATCAAGTGTAAACATCCACTGCAYGACCTGGATGAAAACAACACTGCTCCTACTGAATCCAAGGTTCAGTATTAGGTAAAAGCCCCTGTTCTAACACCTTGGGTAGACTGATTTTCTATGGATGATGAGAGGTGTAATCACTTAATAACTGGAACATGCTCGCTGGTTCCCCTTTTTAAAAATGCGAACCACCACTGCCAAGTTGCAGGTGTTATCCCAGTTATGCATCAATGAAGAGAAGTGTCATTGACAGCCTCTGGTCAGAACGTTTAGCATCTCATCCAGCCCAGATGTCCTACCATTTTTAGCTATTTCAGTGTCCCCAGATATGTATTTTCCTGAGTTCACTGTCTTTGCCCCCAGAAAGGTGGACATATTAGGTGGACTGAGGCAATCTTCTGTCGTGAATCACGTCTGTTTCCTGCCCAAGTCCTGTCACAGTCTATTATCTCCTAATTGTTTCTCCCCTCTCATCTCACCTTTCCTCAATCAACGTCATGCCTCTCACCTGTGATCAGCAGTATTTAAGCTCCTCTCATCCACAGCTCCAGTGCCATAATGAAAGCAATTAAACAAATAGAAAAATTGTCTTATGACTGGAGGGGGGTTTAAACTATCATTTAGTAAGTCATGCTACATGGTGATTACYAACAGAAGAAATATTAATATTGAGAAATTAACATTATATGATCAGCATTTGGAAATGGTATCAGAATTCAAATATTTAGGAGTGTGGATAGATAAAACATATACATGGAAAACACACAAAACATTTAGAAACAAAATGCACAAAAGAAATAAACCTAATTAAAGCTATAGCAGGAAATGACTGGGGAGCAGATAAGAAATCATTATTAAATATATACAGGGCATTAATGAGATCTGCTACAGACTATGGAAGTATTGTGTACGGAGCAGCAGCAAATACAAGATTGCAAATAATAGACCGGTTACAATATAGGGCATTAAGAGTGTTCAGGAGCAATAAAGACCACTCCCATTAATGCATTGCTAGTAGAAAACAGAGAGACACCACTAGATCTGAGAAGGATTAAACTAACATTAACATACTGGACTAAACTACAAGGAAGTAAAGAGGAAAATCCTGCTTCACAAATTTTAACCGACTGTTGGGAATATTCCAAATTTCAGAGAAATGGGTTTGGGTGGAAATCAATGGGCTAAATTATATGAACTAGATAACAAAACATTTGCACAGATTAACCCAACTAGTGTTAATCCTTCATGGTTATACCCACACATAAAAGCAGACAAGTACATACTGGAAAAGAAAAAAGAATGGAAATTAAATGAAATAGGGGTTAAAACAAGTGTTTATATCAGACATTCATATTACAATTACCTAAAAATTTATACAGACGGATCAAAGAACACAATGGGGAGTGTGGGAATAGGGGTGTATATTCCAGAATTTCAAATATGCATTTCAAAACGACTTTCAGATCACCTTTCAGTTTTTACAGCTGAAATGATGGCAGTAATCATCAGTTTGCAATGGGTTGAGGAAGTGAGACCAGATAAGGTAGTGGTGTGCACAGACTCAAAGGCAGTAACAGACAGTATTCAGCATGAAGGGAACAACAGAAGGGATCTTGTATTAGAAATTCAGCACAGTTTGTTCAGGTTGCACAGAGGTGGTATAGATGTACAGTTTTGTTGGGTGCCAGCACATGAGGGGGTAAAGGGAAATGAAGCTGCTGATAAACTGGCTAAAAAAGCCTTAAGCAGTGAGATAACAGTTTGGGTCCCTTTTGGAAAAGGAGAGGCTAAATCATTAATCAAAAGGAAAGAAATAGAAATATGGCAAAATAGATGGAATGAAGACAGGAAAGGAAGAAATCTATTTAAAATACAAAAGTCAGTGGTAACGAAGAACATGGAGAAAGAAACAGAAGAGAAGAAGTGAGTATATTAAGATTAAGAGTAGGTCATACACTGCTGAATGACTTTTTATATTTAATAGGAAAAAGGGCAAACGAAAACTGTGAGGGTTGTGGAGAAAAAGAAAATGTAGAACATATTCTTATGAAATGTGTAATATATACAGTTGAAAGAGAGAAGCTAAAGAAAACAGTAAGAGGCAGAGCGACGATGGAGTTTGGAAGGAATTTTGGGAACAGAAGGGAATGAAGAAGAAATAAGAGATATTAGGAAAGTGTTATTTAAATTTTTACATAATACAAAATTAAAAAAAATAGAATTTAGACTGTGGAGGCTACGGAGTTGCATACTCTTGTACAGTAGGTGGAGGTATGCACCTGGAAGTTGTTTGTAATCTGCCAATAAACAAAAAGAAGAAGAAGAAGAAGAAGCTCCAGTGCCAGATTTATAAACGGTTTTGGCTAGTAATTATCCAGCATTCATGTCACATCTTGCCTGCCTTGTCTCGACCTTGGTTCTCCTCACTGGTTCTTCGTCTCTCGCCTTGTCCCTGAATGGTACCGTCCTAGACTCTGCCCTGCTGGTTTTGACCCCCACTCTGGACTCTGGATTTCTGCCTCCTGCCTCGCTCYCCATCRGTACTGTTCTGCCTTCTGACTCCTGGATTACGACCACCTCTCCTCTGCTCCAACCACGAGATAAGTCTGCTCCTTCTAACCTGGTTCTGCCCTCAATCTGCCTGTGTATGACCCCCGCCTGTCCCACGGATTACCACTGGACCTTTAAGTCCCATCGGAGGTTTCTCTCCAAACACAGAAGTGTCACTGGACACCACCCGACACTTTCCACGTCACTCAAGAGTTCGCTCAGGACCAAGCTTTCTCTTAAAAGGTTAGTGGCTCAGTTTTATGCTAGATCCGTCCCTCTGTTTAATCCAGCCACTAACCTTTTCCTCTCTTGTTTAGAGCTCCTGGTCCCCTTGACATGCGCTTCCAGATCCAGCTTCCTGTTTTTAAATAAAACTTTTAAAACTGCTTTGGTGTCTGACATCTCAGTGAAACTCATTTCCCCAATCATTACATCTTCAATGTCTTCTGTTTAACAAGTAACAATTTCTCCAGTCTGGGTCAGCATTTCTCCACGTAGGCTGAGCACAGTCTTGGCTGGGGTCTGCTATTCATTCCTGAATTGAAAGAACTAAAAGTCCTTTTTGCATCCACAACAACAAGAGTTGACATAGTCCTTCTGGCCATCCTGTACCTATCACCTGCCTTCAGAAGTCCTTCAGGACAGCTTAGTTAGTTAGTAAGTAAAGTTTTATTTATATTTTCACAGAAATAAATTCACAAGGTGCTGTACATTCAGGGAAGGGGGAGGGGGCAGTAAAGAAATGCCCATTCAAGAAGACATACGAGACAAACATGGGGGAACAGGTGAAACCGGTCATGCAGCAAACAGTTGTGTGACCTTTAACAACAGCTTGAAATACACAAAAGGAAAATTAAGTTGAAAAACCTGCGAGAGAGCAAGAAGGGGTGGGGGGGCCTTAGGTCAGCTAACACAAAGTGGAGGTAAAATGGGGAGACTGACTGACTGCTGGCTCCTCCAGCTGCTGCTCCTGCAGACTTTTCAGACACGCCCTGCTCTGCTAACTGTATGTGCTCTGGGGTTCATTTGATTTGTTGAAAGTAGCATCCCGTTTAGAAATAGACGAGTGGCTTTAGTGAGACTGCAACAGAAAATCTTTTTTTTACAGATTACAGAAATCCTTCGCAATGGAGAATTTTAAGCCTTGTAGGTTGATCAAAAATTTACTATCAAGTCAAATTCTGTTACCTTTTACTACCTTTCACTGACCTTAATTTGAGCTCTTTTAATTTCCTACCTTTTGCTACCTTTTACCACCTCGCAGCAACCCTGGGAGCAGGGCAGAGATACACAGAAGAACACTGAAACACTAGAAAACTAAAGCAAAGACACACAGATCATGACAGTTTCTACCTTACTGAAAGTAATAAATAAAAGGCCTGTCGACATTAGTGAGCATTTGGACCAGAAACACAGATACCCTTTTGCTTGACTTCTCTGGGAAACACAATTGGTGCCATTGATCAACTGAGAAGTGGAACAATGGCCAATATCCCAGTGGAACCACTTCTCTGGTTTACCACCACGWACTACCCACACGTTAGGGGTGATAAATGAATGCATCAAAATGAAGTTGGGTTATTAAATTAAATGATCTCAAATTACACAGTCATGATAATAAGAATRTCTGCCCTCATTTTTAGGGTTGTATAAAACTGATCTTGTTTTTAATAGTTTCTAAAATTATTCAAACCTAACCTTAACTGCACAAAATCACACACAAATGTTCAATTATGTCATTATTGAACAATAACAAAGACAAATCAAAACGTTTTATGTGAAAAACTAAGTCTAACCCATGACTTGTAAAACCCAATTAAAGAGCAAAAATTAAGGGTGTCACTAACATTTTTATTTTATATATTAGTTTTTAAACTAATTTGTTTATTCAACTAGATTACTAAATTTCCTCTAATAATTAAAATAATCAGTTTTGTTCTTATTTATTTTACTTTAAATGCCACTTTTGGCCTTTATTGTTTACCATAAATAAAATCTCACCTCTGTCACTCCCAGCACATAAAACTTCTCGATGTTCTTTCCTGACATCAGTAAAGCAGTACGTATTTTACATATCATTCAGTTTCCTCGTGCCTTCTTGATCGGCTGTAAGATGGATCACTTACAGCAGCAGTCTACAGCTGTGTCTAAATTCAGGGGCTGGGTCCTCATGAGTGTGCATTTGTCGGCTGCATACATCACTGCCCCGCGCCAAGTGCTGTCCCAATTTGAAGGCTCCTCATCATGTGGCCGTCAAACTCTCGAAATCCGAAGATGCGTCCGAGTATCCTCATCAGCTAAACCCGCATTATTAATGTTTATTTATTTTGTTATTGTTGTTAAGTTTATTCATTTTCTTTACAAATCAACAACATAAATTCAACAAACAAAAAAACAAATACAAATCATAAATTAAATCAAAGGTAGCAGAAGAAGAAGTAGAAAAAAATCTTATTATATCTGCCCCCTTTGCTCAAATAAATAAATTCAATCAAAAATAATGTAAAATACAAAATGGAGGTGGACAGCGCAATAAAGCCAGTGCAGTTACCAAAGAGACGGATTCCAGTGGCTCTAATGAAACCGCTGAAAGACGAGCTGCAAGATCTGCAACACAGAGGAATCATTACACCGGTGGAATGCAGTACAGAATGGTTCAGTGCTATGGTGGTCATACAAAAACAGAACGGCAAGCCAAGAGTATGTATTGATCCAAAACCCTTGAACAGAGCACTGAAGTGCAGTGACTTTCAACAGACTTGTCAAAAGGTGTTCACAGTATGCGATGTCAAGAGTGGGTTCTGGCATGTGCAGTTGGATGAAGAGTCCAGCTATTTGACAACATTCGCCACTCCATTCGGTCGATGCAAGTGGTTGAGGATGCCAATGGGGATGAGTCCGGCCCCTGAAATCTTTCAGCGCCAACTGACACAACCATTGGACAATGTTCCTGGACTGTGCATTATTGCAGATGACATTCTGATCACAGAACAAGGCAAGACACGAGAGGAAGCAGAGCGAGATCACGATGAAAGGTTGAAACAGTTTCTGGAAAGATGCAGACAAAAGAACATAAAATGGAATGCCGAGAAATTCAGACTGAAACAGAAGGAGACAACGTACATCRGACATCGCCTGACAGCAGATGGACTCAAAGCAGATCCAGAAAAAGTGAGTGCCGTTGAACAGATGCTGGCACCGATAGCTGTGAAAGCAGTTCAAAGGAGTGAGGGGTCTCTGCAGTAGGTTTAGTCCTGTGGGCGGAGACGGCCCTACTCGTGATTGGCGGAGGTTTCGATGTGGGCGTAGATGGCCCAAGAGACGTGATTGGTCGGATTGATGGTGGGGTTTGAGGAGGTTGGAGGCAGCRGGGGGTAGCTTGATCGAGTCAGGCAGGAAGCAACATGTGTTTTAAGATTAATTTTAGTCATAACTTGAGAAAGGAAAGTGTTAAGGCTGAGTCACACTACAAGATTTTAAAGCAGTCGGASGATTTTCAAAGACTGAGAGAGTCCACATGTGAGGATAAAAAATCATGGATCGACCAGGTTTGGTCCTACAGTGTGTGGTGTACAGTCACACAGCAAGAGACAACACACCACACACGAAAAGATATTTCATYCATGATTCAGATGTCAGATATTAAATCACGCGAGACTTCATATGTCTGAGAAAAAACTCACGTGACCTCCAGAGAGACGTGAGTTCAGAGTAAATTAACATTTGCAACAAGGAAGAAACAATGTTGATCATTTGTGGAATATTTTTACCAGAGAAAAAACAATTCCAGGACTTTTAATATCCATCAGACTTTCTGCTGAGTCATGACAGTTTTTTTTTGTCTTCTGTATTTGGATTCTCCTCCGTGTTTATGTAAACTTGCTTTCTGATTGGCTACACGTCTCATTTACAGGCTGAGAGCTCAGGTGAACACTACACACACTGTGATATCGGGCCAAAAAAATCAAACATGTTGAATATCCCCGATTAGAGGTTGGACCAGTCCCGACGTCCTTCTGAGCCAACTAGATCACTCTTAACTCACCACCCACGGCAGGAATATCTACTATGACTATCTTTAGAGCCATCACGATAATCTGGACTTCCTTAAGATTGTTGGAAGGGCAAAAATCGGCCTGGTTTTCTTGTAGTKTGACTCAGGCTTTAGCTGCACAAAATTTGAACGTCATACATGTGAAAGGAAGTGTAACAAAATGGCTTGGTTAAAACATCCATAACCAGCCTGTAAGAAGATAGCTAAAAATCAATATTTTTACAGGCTGGTTAGGGATGTTTTGACTGAGCCATACCGTTACACATCCTTTCACATGTACAATGTTCAAATTGTGTGCAACTAGCACTTTCCTTAAGTTATGACTAAAATTAATCTTAAAAAACAAGACAAAATGTTACTTCCTGCCCAACTCGACCAAGCTACTCCCCCGCTGCCTCCAGCCTCTTGGGCCATCTCCGCCCACATCAACACCTCCGCCAATCACGAGTAGGGCCGTCTCCGCCCACATTAAGACCTCGGCCAATGACGATTTGGGCTGTCTCTGCCCACAGGACAACACAATCTGCAGAGAGACCCAACTTGATTCAAAGACTAATCGGTATGGTTAATTACCTAACCAAGTTTTGCCCTCACATGTCAGATCAGTGCAAGTTGTTGAGAGATTTAACACACAAAAGACAGCGAGTGGAACTGGACAGAAGAACATGAGGTGTTTCTCAACCTGAAAAAGACAATATTGAATACTCCAGTATTGAAATACTATAACCCAG
Organism: Austrofundulus limnaeus; assembly: GCF_001266775.1. NCBI lineage: Eukaryota > Metazoa > Chordata > Actinopteri > Cyprinodontiformes > Rivulidae > Austrofundulus > Austrofundulus limnaeus. Next base: position 1,625,813 of record NW_013952505.1, on the reverse strand, counting down.
AAGAAAAGCTAACATTACAGAGTGATGCTTCAGAGATAGGTTTAGGTGCAGCACTAATGCAAATGGGGAAGCCAGTTGCTTTTGCTAGCAGGGCATTAACAAAAACAGAACATGGCTATGTGCAGATTGAAAAATAGTTTCTTGCMATGGTTTTCGGCATAGAAAAATTCCATCAATACACATATGGCCACAAAGTAACTGTCCAGAGTGATCAAAAACCATTAGAAACTATAGTGAGAAAACCACTACAGAGTGCACCTAAAAGGCTACAGGGAATGATGCTGTGCATACAAAAGTATGATGTGGAAGTTGTGTATGTGCCAGGAAGAGATTTGGTACTAGCAGACACTCTGAGCAGAGCCTATCCTCCAGAAAACTTACCTGTGGAAGCTGAGTTGGAGACACCTACCAGTCTCAGTAGACAGACTACATGATATAAGGACAACCACAGAAAAAGACAAAACACTGCATCTTCCCATTAAAACAATGACCCAAGGATGGCCCAAGGACAAGCAGCAGGTGCAGAATGAAATCAGGTCTTACTTTTCAATACAAGAGGAGTTAAGCCATCAGAACGGAAAAGTCTTGAAAGGTGAGTGGGCTGTCATCCCCGATGCTATGAGGGCAGACATCACTAGTTGACTGCATTCATCTCACTTAGGAATAGTAGGATGTCTGTGAAGGGCAAGAGAGTGTGTCTACTGGCAGAACATGAATGACCAGATCAAAAAATATGTAAATAATTGTGACATTTGCAGATCCATGGATGACAAGCAGCAAAAAGAAACGTTACTGTCACATGAAGTACCAAGAAGGCCGTGAGAAAAAGTGGGCACATATTTATTTGTGTTTGACAACAAGGACCATCTAATTACTGTAGATTATTTCTCAAATTTTTGGGAAATAGACTTGGCAGATACCAAATCAGTCACAATGATAAAGAAACTGAAGGCACATTTTTCCCATCAAGGCATCCCAGATTTGGTAATCTCAGACAATGTCCCACAATATGCATCACAAGAGTTTAGAAAATTCAATGAACTGTGTGGATTTCAACACATGACCTCATCACCAGGCTACCCACAGAGCAATGGCAGAATCAGCTGTTAAGACAGAGAAACAACTCTTGCTTAAAGCCAAAGCTGCTGGACAGGATCCTTATTCCGGATTTGCGCTGCTGTAGGTGGCAGCACGTTGGAGTAGCTCTGTTACTTTTTTTGAGAATTTMTTTTCCTTTCAGGAGTACATTCCTGCCTTTCTGCGGAAAAAGTAACATTTTTGGACGGCTGTTCATTTGTGTTTTGGGTGCTGTGCAGCTGGATTGGTTTTTGCCAATACCTTTTTTTATACTTTGATTTTTTTGCTTTTTGTTATGATGCGTAACCATAGCAACAGGGTAGTTTACAACAGGGAGCAGCTGATTAATATTGCAAAATCTGAAATAATACATCAACTCCCAGAGGAGTTGAAAAGGAGGTATCGTGGATGCAGAGCTGGAGCAAAGAGGCGAGAGAGAAGGAGGAAGTTCAAACCATCACTTCCATCAATCCTAATGGGCAACGTGAGATCATTAGCTAACAAAATGGATGAACTTCAAGCCCTGACAAGGACTCAGCAAGAGTATAGGGTGTAATAGAACTAATACTTTAATGTTTAAGCTAGTTATTCATAACATCCTTTAATGATGTAGGTTTTCATGACATGCTGTTCATCTGCAGATAGAATG
>NW_013952505.1:1617495-1620847 GCF_001266775.1 Austrofundulus limnaeus | reverse complement strand
CTCCAAACTCCACTGTGGTGAAAACCAAAGGGCTGGGTAAAGACACCAGAAACAAAACAGTAGACCTGCAGCTGGGGCTGGGAAGAGTGGATCTGCAGTATTAAAGCAGCTTGGAGTGAAGAAATCAACTGTGGGACCTGGTGAATGACCTGCAGAAAGCTCGGACTGACGTAACGAAGGCTGCTGTCAGTAACACTACGCCACCAGTGACTCAGATCCTGCAGGGCCAGACGTGTCCCCCTACAGGCCTCTCATCTTTTTAAGTGGGAGTACTTGAACAATTGGTGGCTGACTAAATACCTTTCCCCCCACTGTAGCTAACCTAATATAAAGAGCTAATATTCACAAAATCTTTGTAGCAAAATTCTTTCCTCTGCTCCCAAACAGAGGCAGATTGTTAATGTTAGTGACAATAAAAGTTTAAAGTTGTTCCACTGTATCTGAAAGTGAAGGTCTGCAGAATGTACAAGTTGCTGTACGCTTTCTCCTGGTTGTTGTTGTTTTACAATATTATTTATGAATAATGTAGCCATTTTTTTATTTAAAATTTTGAAGACAGCCTTCACCACTCCCAGAGAACCACTGCTCACTTTCCTGGAGTGAATGTGAATGAAGACAGTGAGGATGGGTGACAGCCGCTAACAAAAATACATAAATGGCAACAAGTCAGGTTTGGATATGAGTCAGTATGTTTTAAATCCAATGAAAGCAAGAATGTTAAATAATTAATTGGACAATAATCTGGCTGTTTAGTGATATTTCCATAGTTGTGGTCTTTACTGGTCTTGAAATAAAATTCCCAGTCCTCAATGTCCGAGACCGAGATAAGACTGAGTACAAATGCTGTTGAGTCCGAGACAAGGCCAAGACCATCAAAAACTTGAGACCAGTCTTAAGACCAAGACCAGTTTCACATACTACAACACTAATAATAACTTGTAGTTAAAAAAAATAGTATAAATCAACAACATAAAGAACATTATTATTTTGTTTATTAAAGAAAATAAAATGTCTCTTTTGAGTTTAGGGTCAAAGACAGGTGGAAATGTCCACTCCCCCTCAGGGTGACCCTTACACAAGCCATATGTGTTCAGTTTTGAAACACTTTTACAGAATAGTTTTGCAAAATGGCCACAAAGACCAGTTAATTTTTATGCTGTTTTTAACCATCCACAAAGCACCAGTGGAGCCAACTACATCCAGCAGAGATGTGAGCTGTCAGAAATGAAGCAAGCATTATAGAACCAAAAGAAGGACATGATGTGTTAACATGAAGCCCAACACATTAGATATGTGACAAAGGCCTCGCTTGTATTTTTTTAAATGTGAAAACTCAGCTGAGCAAGTSTTTTTGAGGTTAACTATTTTTTTAAATAAGTGCAAAGTTGCTGTCATCATTGAACTTTTTGTGGGCGGCTGTGGCAGAGTGGTTAGGGGAGTCGTCCTGGAACTAGTAGGTCACCGGTTCGATCCCCCATCCAGCTGTCTCAGTTGTGTCCTTGGGGAAGACACTTCAGCCCTAATGCCTCTGATGTGTCCCATCAGTGTATGAATGTGATTGGCACTGATTAGTCTCCATTGATGATTGTACATGTTATCTTTGTAGAGACCTAACAGAGTGCTGWGTGAATGGATAAATGAGGACACAGGTTGTAGTGTGAAGAGCTTTGAGTGTCCTGGATGGACAACTACAATCCATTTACCATGTGAACTCATGCCTTTTGCACTAGTCACCGTTTTTTCTTGCTTACTATTTCATACACAAAAAAACACCATTAAATATATGAATGTTGTGTATAGTCACAGCAGATGTAAACGATGACACATTCTTATTAGGTAGGGGGTGGACTCCTCATAAAATGCCAGCATGGCCAGGGCCTAGATGGCAGTTTGTTGTCATGCCGCTAACTGTTGTGGTCTCTTTTGAACATGTTCAATTCCTCACAGATGTGCTGCTGACTTTAAAGGCATATTTCCCATCAAAGCCATTAAAGCTGTGTAATGGCGCCAAGATGTTCCCAAGCACAGGAGGCRTATAAATTCAAAAGCCTGCTTTGCTTTGCTGCAGAGGAAAGCTGAAAAAACTGCATATTTTTATTTTACACAAACCACATGCTGTTCAGAATGCAATGACACAGAGCTGTCCTGGTTTCTCAAACTCTTTCCTGTGAATAAACCTCAGCACAACAAACAGCTTGTGGCAATTCAGCATGCTGAAAGGAAAGTTAAAACAAAGATGGGATTGTTTTTTATTCAAATATGTGCAATGTGCAGCCTGGAGGAGTTATTTGAGTAATTGTTCTGTTTTTAACAAGCAGTTCCTTTTGCACATGGAGTATAGAGTCTGGATGTATTTCACTGCATTCCTGCTGAGTCAGACTAACAGCCTACACCAGTGGCCTTCAATAAAACCCAGGTCCAGCTAGAAAAGTTGTGCCATTTTGAATGAATTACTGTAAATACAAAGCTAGGCTGCCGAAAATGAATGACCGTGAATCTGCTATGCTTCTAACATATACCGTAAATTGCACAACAGATGCACAGCTTAAAATTAATTTTTGTAAATGTAGAAAAAAGCTGTGTTGCCTTAAACAAATTAGTAAAAAAGGCATGGAAGTTGCACTGCTTGAAATATATTACCCTAAATGCAAGTATAATTATATGCATGTATTTAAAAATATACTAAATATACTAATATACCATTGGTTGAGAAAGTGCAGTGTGAATTCAAACCGCACCAACAGAAAATGTAAACAAAGCTTGCAGTTTTGGTCCCCAATCAAACCGAGTCTCCCGGACTATCAGGTGTGAATATGACCATAGCCCCTCCAGCGTGTCCTGGGTCTTCATCTGGATCTCTTCCCAGTTGGACATGCCTGAAGCACCTCCCTAGGGAGGCGTCAAGGAGGCATCCTTACTAGATGCCCAAACCACCTCCATTGGCTCCTCTGGATGTGGAGGAGCAGTGGCTCTACTTTGAGTCTGTCCCAGATAACTGAACTTCTACCCTATCTCTAAAGGAGAGTCCAGCTACTCTGTGGAGAAAATTCTTTTCAACTGCTTATGTCTGTGATCTTGTTCTTTCAGTCACTACCCAGAGTTTGATAGGTGAGGGTAAGAACGTAGACTGATCGGTGTAGGGGTCACCTCGAGTGAAGAAACAAGATTTACTGCCTCGAAGCAGGCCTCGGACAGGCCTACAGAGAAGGCAGGAACTCTGTCACAAACTGAACTCTATTTAGGCCCTGACAGGTCATTTCAACCTAGAAGAGAATTCCTCAGTTCTCTTAATCAGATAATGGACAGAACAATCTTTTCTGTTCGTGATTCATTTGTTGTTTTACTAAGAATG
>NW_013952505.1:1615044-1616993 GCF_001266775.1 Austrofundulus limnaeus | reverse complement strand
TTACAGAAGTAACACTGAGTTTCTCCCAGGAGAAGCCAGCTTGGCCGTTCGGGGATCTAACGGCCAGGACAGCGGCACGCAGCTGGATGTCCCACCTGAGACTACAAGTCTCTAAGTGTTTTCAACTCCCGAGGGGAGATTTTATTTTGAAAGGAGGAACCGGATGCATCAGCTTGAATCTTTCTGGCGAAGATCGAAACAGACGAAAAGTTGCCTAAAATAACACTTTTCGCTGAGGAACAGTGAGCGGGCCGATTAAAAAGTTCCCTGACTGAAATACCTTGGTAAAACTTTCCTCATAACCTTATGAGAGATATGTAGAAAGGCTTAACTCACCTTAAACCTACCCCTACATAACTGGTGGCTCCGTACAGGTCCCACACAGTATTTCAGAGAATACTGGTGGCCCATAATTATTAAATATTTTTTTCATGAAAATATTTTCTGTGCACCGTGAATAAACACTGTTTCTCATGTTGGCAATAGATAAATCGTTATAAGACTTTTATGGCTGATGGTGGTCAGATAATAGCAAAGCTGCAGACTTGTTGTTTTTCTGTCATTCTGTCATTATTGAAGTTATAAATATGTCTTTGGCATTAAACTGCTTAAAATAAGCTCTTCACGGCTTTTCAATTTATGACGTCACACCTAGATAAAGTCGCCTTTTTCTCTCTCTCATTATAGTGAAAGCTATTTTTAAATCCATATTCTGCGCGGTGGACGCCAGTTTGATTTATTTGCATGCATATTGTCTAAATGACATTTATTAAGGATMCTTAAGCCAGTTTTGACACCTGCAAGGTGCATAATTAAGCTGGTCGGTTATATAGTGTTTGTACGCGTGTTCCTACATACACATTTTTATATAACCACACTCCGCTAACATCTTTTATGAGTCGGCCACTCAAAAGTGTTTACACTGCTTCAATTATTATAAATGACTGATGTGGAAAGTGTCGGGTGGWGTCCAGTGTCGGGTGGTGTCCAKTGACACTTCCGTGTTTGGGGAGAGACCTCAGTTGGGACTTAGAGGTCCAGGGGTGATCCGTGGGACAGGCGGGGGTCATACACAGGCAGACTGAGAGCAGAACCAGGTTAGAAGGAGCAGACTTACCTCATGGTTGGAGCAGGCGGGCGGTRGTCGTAATCCGGGAGGCAGAAGGCAGAACAGTACTGATGGGGAGCGAGGCAGGAGGCAGAAATCCAGAGTCCAGAGTGGGGGTCAAAACCAAGAGAGCAGAGTCCGGGACGGTACCATTCAGGGGCAAGGTAAGAGGCAAAGAACCAGTGAGGAGAACCAAGGTTGAGACAAGACAGGCAAGACGTGACATGAATGCTGGATAACTACTAGGCTGAACTGTTCATAAACCTGGCACAAGAGCTGTGGATGAGAGGACCTTGAATACTAGTGAACACAGGTGAGTTGCATGATGTTGATTATGGTTGGCTGAGATGAGAGGGGAGAAACAATTAGGAGATAATAGACTGTGACAGGACTTGGGCAGGAAACAGACGTGATTCATGACAGATAGGCTGTATAGGGCTAATAGAAGTTAAATTTAGGGTCTGTGACAGTTAGTTGTTGCATATTTCCTACTCTTTTCAAACATATGATAACGCGCTCCTCCTCCGTCTCATCTCATTAAGAACTGGGGAACTCAACGTACCCAAAACTGGACACAGACGATACCTGACCAAGCGTCAACATGCTGACGAGTCAGAAGTGTGAATGGGTTGGAACTCCCAGAGGCATGAAACCATGTAAAATTACCCAAAACTGAAAGTCAAAGTGTCTGTAAGTTCTGTTTCCACCAGTGTCTCACTCAGACACTGGTGGAAACAGACAGGAAGAGATGTGGCAGACTCAGAGCCACAGCAGCATCAGAGGACATGTTTCTGAGAGTCCAGTTTGTGTGACAGCAGCTCACAGGTCCTCAGATTTAAGC
>NW_013952505.1:1607242-1611939 GCF_001266775.1 Austrofundulus limnaeus | reverse complement strand
AGTTACAGAAATATGAAGCAGGTGGGGAGAAAAAAAAACAAGAGAATTCAAGCAGCAGGTCTGCATCAGAGCACATTAATTCAACTAGCTGCTAAATCACTGAATTCAAATAATCTGCATTATTTTAATAAAAAGGCTGTTGTGAAACTTTGATTTGTTCTCATCTTTATGAAGCTAAATTAAGTGTCAGAGCATAAAGAAATTCTGAGATTCTTTCAATGTTTTATTTTATTTAACTTTGAAACAATCTGTTTAAAATCAGATCCAAAGAAATACAAAACATTTTAATATTAACTCDAACATTTCAGGTTTAGCACTTGAGTTTGTTTAATTCAGTTTAATGCTGTTGTATATACAAGTGGTTTGGTATCATTTCTAAATGGGCAAAATCTACGTTACAAAAAGGTTCAATAAAACAGAACTACATACAAAGACTTATGTAGAACAATAAAAAACTACTGTATGTCCAATACGGTGTTGTCCTGAAACTGTACATTTAAAACATTTTGAAACAATTTTTCCATTTACAAAAAAAATAACAGTAGGAGCAACAAAGAACTTCATGTAAAAGTAATCCTAACAGTTTACTTTTTTCTTCTGACCTATTTGTTGTCTGTCTTTATTTGTCTGCAACTGATATACATTTGAAATAACAAAAATAACTAAAGTAAATTCTGTGTGCATTGTCAACCACACTAAAACCTTCGTTTAAAGAAAAATATTAAAATATTGAAACAAATGTAATATAAATGTTTTTAACTTTTGCACTTTAAATGTTTTGTGACAACACTGCTGTTTGTATTCATTAGATAAAACAGAGAGGTGTAAGAGGGTACATAAAAGTACTATTTTGACTTTTATAAGGCACAAACTACAAGGGTACAAATAAGCAGCCACTGTTGAGGGTACCGCCCCAGTGACAAGTCAATGTTACAATCGAAGACTTTTATTTCTGAGAGTGTACAGGTCTGGAGTGCAGTTTCAGAAAGTGTTTAGGAACAAAATATAAATTTAAACACTAAAAAAAACTCACTGCAAAAAAATAAAAATCCCTGAAAAGTACATATATATTGCTGTAAGTAAAACTACTGTAACACTGAATTGTGATCTAAAATCGGTGTCACCATAAAATAGGAGGTCGTGGGTAGAAAAAGAGCAGACACTGAGAGGGAATAGCGTAGCTGTGCAGACTCAACCGTTCCCCCCGAACAGCTTAACGTCTCCGCCCCCTCATAAGAAAAAGCCCCAACAAAGAAGAAGWAAARWACCCTCGAAGAAGAAAGAAACATATCCTCTGAAAGGCACRGCGCCCCCACTCATCCATGGAGCATCCCCAGCAAATAACCCATCTCACATGAAACCATATTAATTGAAAAGGAAAAATAAATCATCTTACATACTTCCCCCTCTTTAAATGAAATGTCCTCATTTCAAAATGAAGTTGTTACATAAAAAATAAATCATTTCACCAAAGCAGAATCTGTCCAGACTGTCACATCAGTAACTCATATCACATGGGTGGGGGGGGGGGGGGTTTGAAAACTAAGGACACAAACTCAAAATAAGACCTTCATAAAGAACAACGGTCAACACGTTTGGGTTTAAATGAACCAGTTTTTCACCCTGTAATATGAAACAACAACTATAGATCATTTTTCTCATAACAGCAGTCATTGTGGCTTTCGCACAGTATGCCCACACCTGGTAATAACTGCACCCCCAGAAGGCAGTAAGCTGGGGGGTGATTGTGTAGGCTGATGGGAAAAGAGTCCTGTTGGGCTCCTAGGTGAAGATGGCAACGACCTAGCGGTTCCTGATGTCTGGGCTGCCGCTGTTTGGCCAAAAAGCCAGGGCAATGAACCAGACAAAGCGGTGTACCTTGGCAGTGTGTCCCTGTTTGGAGGAAATACAGACTGGGAGACATCTGTGGGTATTGTGTCTGTGGAGCTACGATAAGGTTTTAAACGATCATTACAACAAAGACACACGGTTTAGGCCTCATGCTTGTGGTGATCTGGTATGGATAGATGACCACACCACACAACGACAAAAGCTTTCCCCAAACTGGACTGGTCCATTTAAGGTTGTATCTGTGATTGAAAAGGAGCTCCTTTACAAGCTGGTGGATGTTAAATATCCTCAGGCTGCGACCAGAGTCATTCACTATCATAGTTTTGTGGGCAATCAGAAACCTTTGGCGATGAAATATAGGCATTAGCAGGTAGTCGGGGTTCTCGTCCATGAGCAAGGAAATATGGTGAGTACCCTGTGCTTGAGTGAGGAGTAGAGTTGAAAGAAAGTACTAAAGCCGGGAGGTAGTGGTCCCACTCGCCTCCGTAGTCCTGAATGAGTCGGGCCAACTGTTCTTTCAGAGTTCGATTAAACTGTTCAACCATACCATTCCCTCTTGGGTGATATGGAGAGGTTCTTTTCTTTGTCATTTGTAGTCTCTGACAAATTGTATCTTACACAGATTACAGAAGTTTTCAATATCAGATCTCATTCCTGGCCAATAACACACTGTCAATGCCTTCTTAAATGTACACTCAGCACTGTAATGACCAGAACAAGGATTACCATGCAGAAAATGCATTGTTTCTGCAACAAGTGCAGGTGGAATTAACACTTGATAGACCTCGGGTTTCCCCGGTGCACTCTGACCTTTGCGACAAAGCAAATCATTACATAGTAATAACTTAGGAAACTGCCACCAAAGTTTTCTCTGAACTCTACCTTTTACCTGTCTGAGAGAGGGACGTTTCTTGTTTTTCACCCAGGTGTACACTTCAAAGAAAACACGATCAGAGAGTTGTGCACATACAATGTCCATGTTTTGATTGGATAATGTCTGTTGTAATGTGGCAAACCCCATAATAACATGTGTCCTATCATTGTCTACACAACACACTTGTGGTACAACATTGGTCATCTCTGAATGTTCAGGGCCTGAACATGGCAACTCGGCCGGTGAAACTGATTTTTCTGTATCGCAAGGAGAAGAGTGACCATCAGGCAGCGCTGAAACTGTCGCCTCAGTTGAGTCCTGCTCCGCTGGTATCAGTGACATGGCATCAGCATTTGTGTGTTTCTTGCCGTCTCTGTGAGTGATTGTCCATTGATTCGGGTCCAACTCCAATGCCCAACGACCCCTGCATCCGGTAGGGTCATGCGTGACGTCCATCATCCTTAAGCTGAGTGAAGGACGATGATCAGTGATGATTGTAAAAGGATTGCAACTCAGATAATGTTTATAGTGTCTAATGGACCACACAATGGCATACAGTTCTTTGTCATATGTAGACCACTTTCTCTCTGTTTTTGAAATGACATGACTTGCAAAAGATACAACCCTTTCTTGTCCCTGTTGTGTCTAAGACAGCACAGCACCAACTGCAAAATTAGATGCATCTGTACTCAAAATGAATGGTTGGTCAAAGTTGGGAAATGCCATTATTGGAGGCGAAGTCAGTGCATCCTTAAGTGCTTGAAAAGCGGCAGAACAGTCATCTGTCCATTCAAACACCACTTGTTTTTGGGTAAGCCTTTGCAGAGGCTGAGCAATAAAGGCATATTTATGTACAAAATGTCTGTAATGTGAACACAGTCCCAAAAAGGCGCGTACCTCTGTTGGAGAGCGTGGAACAGGCCAGTTACTGATGCGTTCACTGTTTACAGGGTCCAGTGCCAGTCCATCCCGAGACACAATGTGCCCCATGTACTTCACAGCAGGTTTGCAAAAGTCACATTTCTTTGGGTTTAACTTTAAACCAGCTTGTCGAAAACGAGTGAGCATGTCTGTGAGATTGGTGATCTTCAAAGGTTTTTCCCATGCAAATGATGTCATCCAAATAAATGACACAAGTCGTCCAGTGCAGTCCTCTCAGAACCAGCTCCATGAGCCTTCGGAAGGTCGGAGGTGAGTKTTTAAGTCCCATTGGCATGACCTTAAATTGGTACAAGCTGTCACCTGTCGTAAACGTAGTCTTATCTCTGTCTGCTGGATCCATTTTTACTTGCCAGTACCCGCTAGACATGTCCATGGTAGAAAAGTATTGCGAACCAGAAAGCGCATCTAGACTGTCATCAACTCTCGGTAATGGGTGAGCATCAGTAATGGTGACAGAGTTCAGCTTACGAAAWTCTACACAAAACCTGTAAGAGCCATCCTTCTTTTTCACCATAACTACTGGGTTGGCCCAGGGGCTCTAACTGTCCTCTATCAAATCATGTGATTTAAGGGTTTCAACTTGGCGGTGGATTTCTGCTTTTATGGCCGGAGAGGTGCGGTAGGCTCTTTGTGAGATTGGGGTTTCATAGTTTGTAGTGATTTTGTTTGTCACTATGTCAGTTCTGCCAAAGTCATGTTGGTGTTGACTAAAAACATCTGCAAAAGAAGTCAAAGTCTCTGTCAGTTGTTTTTTCTGCAAAGGCGTCAGATCTGAGTCATTACCATCTGCAAGAGGAATTAGTCTGGGATCGTCAGGTGTCTGAGTATTAATGTCACAAGTAGAACTGTCCATAATGGTGAATTCACTCTGGCCCTCTGCTAAGACAGCATGAAAGTGGCCCACCTGTGTACCACTATGTAACTGTAATGAGTTGGCAAGGTTGGTTTGAACCCCAGATGCAGGACTGAGTGAGGTGGAAAAAGTATTTAATAAATGAAAACAAGAGGCTGATGTGACAGCAAACTAAAT
>NW_013952505.1:1603891-1605966 GCF_001266775.1 Austrofundulus limnaeus | reverse complement strand
TTGAACCCCAGATGCAGGACTGAGTGAGGTAGAAAAAGTATTTAATAAATGAAAACAAGAAGCTGATGTGACAGCAAACTAAATACAAAAACTTGACTTGGCATGGCATGACATGACATGACATGACATGACATGACATGACATGACATGACATGACATGAGCAACCAACAGCAAACAAGGATCTGACAACAGACTGAGAAAAGACAGAACTTAAATACACTGACAACTAATGGACAAACTGAGAACACCTGGTGAGAAACACGAGGGTGACTAATCAAACAAATAAGGGACAGCTGGACTGAGACACACTGGGGAACATAGAAACACAAGGAAAACCAAGGTGAAAACTGACAAATCATGACAGTAACATGACGTCACTATGTGAAACATTAGCTACTTTAACACAAATAGAACCTCGTTCTACCCTGGCCACAGCCCATGCAATACCCGCAGCAGACTGGTCGGTATAATGTGGTTCAAACACCAATGTAGCCACTAGGTAACAACCCTTTCTGGGGTGCATCCAGAGTAGCAGTGTTGACCCTCTCAGACATAGCAGAAATGTTAATGGTGGATGATACTGAAACAGCAGTCAGGCAGGGAACATACAGACGTGGACTAACTAGTGGCAGAGCTGTACCTGCTACATTGCAAGTCATGTTACAAGTGTCAACTGTAATGCCATTTGCCACCATAAAATCCCAACCTAAAATGACTGGCTTTGTACAGTTTCTGACAACTTGAAGTGTGTGTGTCATGAGCTTATCTGCAATAGTTAGGTTCACATAAATGGAGCCTACAGAGTAAAGGGGGTCACCTGTGACACCAGTGAGAGGAATAAACCATTTTACAATGGGCTTCCTGTGAAAAGCAGGTGTAGCCATTCTAAAGTCCTCACTAATGACTGAAACGTCCGCTCCAGTGTCAAGAAAAGCATGCACTACAGTGTCTTCAATTACAACTGACACATATCTCTTCTCTACATCAGCCAAACTTGTAATGTCACCAGCAACTGTGTCATGGTAGGTGTCATTGTGTGTCTGGGCTAGGGAGAAGTCAGTAGCTGGCAATTTGCCCTCATTGTCAGGTACTCCTAGTTTACCTGATCATGGTTCAAATGTGAAGGAGACCGGAAACGTACTCGCCCTGGGCTGGGAGAGTGATTACGTCGGCCACTTTCATAGCGGTCAGGAGAGCGGCCATGACTAGCGTAACCTCTGTTTGAAGAGCTGTAGCCCTGCGTGTAGTGTTCAGATGATCCAGGTAGGGCACGTGGACCCCGCCGGTTGTGTCCATCCTTCACATTTGAACTGGAACTGTGGTGATGTGCGTTTCGGTCGTTTGATGAGWCTCTACGTCGTGGAGGAGATCCATAGTAGCCATGTGATGAATATTGGTCATCCCGGCGTCCACCTGGAGTGGGGCTCCGATTACGAAATCCATAGTCTCGCCTGTCCAGGCGATGTGCGTTCTCACGCTGGAGGTCAACTGCCAGCTGCAGCTGTTGAACTCTGTCCGACAGTGTTTCAATAGTCTTTGCCATCGTCTTTAAATCATCTGCAGTAGCTGAGTGGWCTCCTAGAGGAGTGGGTGAAGGAACCTGAGTAGGCCACTTAGGTGACACAGCAGGGTAAACTAATGATGTAGACAAAGACTGCAAAGGAGGTGTGGTAGTGAATACTCTACTAGCTTGGTGAGCAGTTTCAATCTGCATAGCAAATTTTAGAGCAGTCTCCAGTGTGTCAACACCCTGCTCGTGACATCGCAACTGAAGGTTTGGGTCAAGACCAGCAATAAAGCGTCGAAATTTTTYGCCCTGTTTAGCATTATCACCGTAAGTCGGAAAAGCTTCTTCCACCAAACAGCAAATCTCAGCAGCAAACACAGGAAAGGCTTCACCAGGAAGGCGACTGCGTGCGTTAATGTAGCTCTGGAAAGTCGACAAATAAGCAGTTTGTCCAAAAATGCTCTTCAGCTTCTCCTTTGTAGCAGAATAGGCAGCTTTTACTGCATCAGATAGGCTATCCCAGCAACTAAAAGCAGCACCCCCTAAACATGTAGGTAGCAGCTTCAC
>NW_013952505.1:1599995-1602772 GCF_001266775.1 Austrofundulus limnaeus | reverse complement strand
TGTGTGTGTGTGTGTGTGTGTGTGTGTGTGTGTGTGTGTGTGTGTGTGTGTGTGTGTGTGTGTTATAAATAACTACACACTTCTTTGTGAAAGCTTAGAAAGGGAATACACTCCCAACACGGGACCCCCTGGCTACCCATCCGCCGAACCCATAAAACAAGGTCGAAATGAACATCCTAATAAGTACTATTRTAAGCTTTTGCAAGCTTATTTTGGTAACAGAAACGAACCATTTATGGATGAGGATCCAGGCTTTAAATTTCTCTTTATACAGAACCTTCACAAAGACACAAGTGCTCAACTAAAAATACTCGCAGACTGGTGAGTCAATAAGATTCAACAACTAAGAGACTGGGCGATTGCGGCGTTTGAAAAACTAAAAACACACACAAAAAAAAAAAAACACAACCATAAATCTACATGAACAAAACCACATCCTCTCATTTACTGTAGAGCTGGATGGAGCTCGAGCAGAGCCTCCATCTCCTAAACAAGGTAAAAAGAAACAAAGCTTTCAACCTACCAAAACTCAAAATAAAGGTGCTAACTGGAAACCATGGTGGGGCAATCAAAACCAAAAAAGTGACCACAGACCTCAACAGTGGGGTCCAGGTCCTAAAAACAAACCAACTAACGGGTACCAAGGGTACCACAACAATCGTGGATGGCCCCAAAACAGACCACTGCAAAGGATCTAACCCTCCTTCACCACGTTCAGAACATGCTGAACAGGGCAAAAAGTCAACAAAGGTCTACAACACTAAAGATTACAAATATTTTAGTGCGGAGTTTGAAAAATTGCGTCGCTTGTTTGAAGATTTCAAAAAGAAAGACAACGATGATGACGATAAAAAAACTCATGTAAAATGTATCAACTTGGTAAGGACTGACTCAATGTGTAAAACAGACACTGAAATCACATCCTTAAACAAATGGGGGAAGACCCAAACACAACCAACACTGTGTTGACGGTCCAAACAGACCGAGAGAACACACAAACTGCCCAGCATAACAAAACAATGCGTAGGCAGCCTGAGGTCGCACATTTTCTTTGTGACCTTAACACAAAAGGGTGCGCAAAGAAGTTTTACCTKACACTGAGACTGGAAAACGCAGTCACAGTGGAAGCCCTCCTAGACTCCGGGTCGGACATGACAATCATGTCAAGCAAACTGTTTGAGGAGCTGCGTGCAGCTGCTGAACATGCTAACAAAAAACTCATCCAAAAGCAACGCTCCATGGAGATAAAAGCTTTTGCAGAGAACAACTCCATTACAGTATATCCACTGTATCATTGATACAGATACAGCTCAGCTGGATGACATTCATACTACACCCAGTGTATGTGTCACCACTGGACTCTATCCCATTCCTAGCTGGCCAAGACCTCTTATACAGAGTCAGCGCACTNCACAGGTAAATATTAAATAAAGTGATAAAGTCTCTAAAGTTGTGTTTCCTGTCAGTCATGTGATGACTTCATTCAGCAGTGAAACGCTCCAGTTGTCAAACATGTTGCTGAATGATTCTCATACAAACATGCTAATTATTGTACATCCAGTGGTGGGCACAGTTCCCCTAAAGCACTAAAKCACTAACAGAGGAAMTCATTTCCTGATTAGTGCTTTAGAGCTTTTGCAATTTTTTAAAATTCATTAGTGGATTAGCACTTGCTAAATTTAGAAGCACTAACTGAGGTCTTTAAATGTTATTGTTCACAGTTGAGGGTGGAAACTGTCACACATTTGTTCACATGTGTGTCACTGATCTACAAGGTCACATGTCAAACTCACGACCCGTGGGCCAAATGTGGCCGGCAGGTGACTCCTATTTGGCCCTCAAAGGGCACAAACTGACAACGTTCTGCACACAGTAAATATTGTTTCATGTTGACTGAAGAATGTTTCATGTGTCAACAGGTTATTTTAGTGCTTTAGAATTAGTTTTTGCTAACATTTTCAGTGTTAGTGCTTTAGAATTAGGGGACCTAAATGTTTGAGTTAGTGCTTTAGGGTTAGTGTAACTAATATTTGGATGAGTGCTGCCCATCACTGTGTACTTCTGTCAATGTTGATGCTTCCTTTAGACCAGAGGTGCCCAAACTTTCCCCTGAGAGGGTCARAATGAGAACGTATCCGGTGCTGTGGGCCAAATGCAGAAATATAACAGATGAAATATGAATACTTTTTAATTAAAGTCCTTAGTTTTTAATAATTAATCTTGCAGTCAGTGGGGTGGCCCACTTTWGTTTTAGTCTGTGCAACTGAAGAAATTCTGCCATGAGCTCAAGCAGCGWGGGCTCATGAGATATTTCATAAATGGATAAAATATGAGGTTTTGACCTTTAAAGTGTGTAAATCTACATGTGTGGTTGAATATAATCTGAATATCACTGGTTGTTACTTGTATTTCATGTTTCATGTTTAATCTTTATACATCAAAGATAAAGTCAGCACCATGAGTGAAAATTATTTGCAGACAGAACATGTATGATGTCATAGAGATAAGATCTGTTCAGTGAAACATAAATCTGTGTTTGATTACTCTGTGGTTTTCTCAGGGACCAGGATGGGACACAAATTGAAAGTGAAAGTAATCTTAACTGAGTTTTTAATCCAATAAAATGCAGTTTTAAAGCAAATTCATTCAGATTCAAAACTTTAATTCAGATTCAAACCATTAAATTAAGTTTCAGTCCAATGCATTTAATTTCACATGTAAAACAGATTCTTTCTGATAAACACAAGTTTCTCCACCTATAAACTTATATTCAGAAA
>NW_013952505.1:1588161-1599828 GCF_001266775.1 Austrofundulus limnaeus | reverse complement strand
AGAGTTCTGCGCATGCGCACTGCGCTCCGCCCGTCACTGAGAGTTCTGCGCATGCGCACTGCGCTCCGCCCGTCACTGAGAGTTCTGCGCATGCGCACTGCGCTCCGCCCGTGGCTGAACTGCTGAGAGTTTCCTGACAAAGTGTTGGATTTAAATGACCTGTAAGTATTTCTGTMGACTTTAATCTGTCCTCTGACTTTATGAACTGCTTACAGAGTCAGGATGGAGCCGGTTCACCTGGGAGGAGCGGGAAAACACTTTTTAGTCTTTATACTTTCCTTTAGAAACGTTAGATTTATATCAGATAAACAGGTTTAAATCTGTTTAAACTGATTTATAATGTTTGAACAGGCTGGGGCATGTGGTTGTGCAGAGTTGCTTGTTTTTTTCCCAGTGTTTTGTATCTGTTTTTGATTTATTTATTTATTTATTTTTGTGTCTGGTTTGACTGGTTTTCTACGCGACACGAGCCTTCAGCAGAGGTCAAAACAAAACATCCTGATCTGATAATTATCAGAAAACATGTGGTTTACCTGTGGAAATCCAGAAAACCTCTGAGGACTCTGCTACACAAACAAAACTGATCTTCTGCATTTATTTGAAACTCTTAGAAGCAGGAAATGACTCTTACCTTATTAATTAATTAATTAATTAATTACTAAAACATGTGATCTAAAACCATAATGCATTAGAAATAGACACTAATAGTAAAACTAAATAGAAAAAAAGGATTAATCAAAGAGTCAAAGAGAAAATGTTTTGTTTTGCTCCCATAAAAAACAGATCAGACTGTCTGAAACTCAGCCAGAGTTTAGATAAAATGTKATATTTTTGTATTTATTGAGTGCTAACATGTTTTGTAGCTTGTTGAAATAAAGCTTAATTTTCATCACCAATAAACTGCAGAAGAAATAACTAAAAACACAACAACCATCACCAGCTGCAGTACAACACATGAACACATGGAGGCAGTATTTTCTGCTGTCTGCCTCTGCAAACACAAAGAAGAAGAAATCTGGGAGGTTTGACACAAAACCCCAGAATGTAGTCAGCTGTAGAAGTACACACATTTATAAATACTTTGATTATTGTGCATTAATAGGTTCATGACATTAGAACCCAGACAGGACCGGACCAGAACTCTGGAAACCTTCTTGGATGACAGAAGATGTCAGAATCTGTTTAATAATTTTTCACTTCTTCCTTCAAGCAGATCCAAGCAGCCTGAGAGAGTTTCCTGTGCAGGATGTCTGGGCTGGCCTTCAGGCCCAGTTTACATGAGACCAGTTTCTGTAAACGCTCCTTTACTGGGACGAATACACAAACTGACCTGTTTCCATGGAACCACTGCAGTCATGTAGCAGGCAGGATTACCAGTAGTAAAGGGTTTTATTGTCCCTTTAAAATCATCATATTTTGAGTCAAAACAGCAGGTATGGTGTGTATATATATATATATATATGACTCAGTCAGTCAGAGTGCTGTAAGATAAGGTGTGTTTTTGGTGAAAATATGCATGAAAAAGACCAGCAAAAAATAGTTTTTTTTTTTAAATCTGACAGCCCTGATGCAGCTCTGATCATGCAGCAGCTTCATGGTCACAGTTCTGTCTGAACCTGGGGAATAAACTAAAGTTTGTTTGGTTATAATATATAAACCTGTAGAAGCTGCTCCAACCACATCACAGTGGTGCAGCGGTGAAAAGTGTCCCCTCTGAAACAGTTCACTGACAGGTGCAACGTAACGTTCTGAACATGTTGAAGCTGCTTAAACTGGTTCAGAAAAATCCTATCATCAAATTAAAAACTGGTTTTGGGTACAAACCAGTTTACTCCAGCTCTGTAGTTGCACCTGGAACCTTCCTGACTCAAACCTAATGAGTGGAACCGAGTTTTGACTTGAACAGTTCGTGTCTTTTTACCAGCGGTGCCTCTTTTAAAGAGCATTTTAAACCCTTGCATGTGAAAGAAAGATGTTTTATTGAAAACCTGATTTCTGTGCAGGAAACTGATCCAGTTCACAGACATGAAGGTTTATTTGTACATAATTTACCAGCTCCCAGCAGCTGGCCTCTCACACACAGCTGAGCAAACACACATTAATAAGCATACACACACACATACTTAGTATTATTTATATACAAATAAATGATTATTAATGAAGGACAAAAACCAATRAGTGTTTTTTGTTTTCAGTTCCATAATTTTCAATTCAATTCAGACATTTTATTTATTTCATTAAAAAAATAACTATATACAATWAAAAAACCAATAAAATACACAAATCAAAATAAAATCAAAGGTAGCAGAAGAAGAATAAATCGTATTATGTCTGCCCCTTTAATCCCCAGAATATATTCAAATGAAACATAATTTACAAAAATATAAAAATACAAAAATAAAAACTGTGGTAGTTTGTCTCCTTTGTGTTTCAAAGACAAACACACRTTTGTTGTTTTCTCTCTCAGAGCCAACATGAATGAGGATGTGTTTGAAGTCCCAGAGAGGAATGAGTACCGTTACTTGGTGCAGGAGGAAGAAGAAGATGATGTGCAGTACGTTCATCACCGGCAGTACATCAGTCCCTTCCTGGTTCTGTCCAAACGCTGCATCGTTCTCATCTGCCTGGGCGTTCTGACTCTGCTGGTCCTGGCTGCCTACCTGGGCTACATGGCTCAGACTCTGCCTCCAGGACTGGCCCAGGTGTCCACAGACTGTGGAGACTTTAAAGGAAGACATGTGAGTTCTGAAGGTTACAGCTCGAGTCTGTGTGTCGKTCTTTCTCCACTTCCTGTTAGGGTCACACCATGATCACACGGTGGAAACAGCCAGGTGAGCTGTGAAAACACCTGTTAGGGAGCAGGTGCTCTTGGCAGGGAATCCCACCTGTTGGTCAACCACTGCTCCACCGCTGGAAGAGAAAACATCAACGTGCACAAAATGAACATATGWCAGTGAGAGACCAGGTGTGTGGCATTAAAGGCAGCAGGAATCAGTTTACAGATGCTGCTGAGCTGTTTCTGTAAACTAATGCAGGGCTTTATGTCCCGCCCACTTCCTACCTACAAACAATGTCACATGACCTGTTTGTAAAGCATGAAATAAATACTGACAGCTAAAAGTATTGGAAAAATAAATACTTCTACATACTGCAGAAGGTAAGAACTACATGGATCAACRAGCATCAACACCTGAATGTTTTACTGAACCAAACCAATTCCTTTGCCTGGACTGGAACTGGTACTGGAACCAGCTAACAAAGAACCTGGTTGTGGTCCAGTCTTTGGTTAAAATAAGTGTCCAGCTGCAGGAAATCCTACAGCAGAATGAGAAAGGAGCGTGCTGCAGGACTTAACTTTTATTGGCACCAGGTGATGTTTTGAGCTCAGATGTTTATCAGACAGTTTTTATCCAACAACAACTTCAAATGAGTGAAAAAAGTTAGAATTAGTTGTGGATTTCCTCAGATTCTCACAGATTTATCTACATAGATCAAATTCATCCTTTCACCTTCATGTTTAAAGAAGTGCTGCTGAAGCTCAACGACTGTTAGCTTCCTGATAATAATCATGATTGACTGCAGTTTCTTTAAAAAGTGCATAAATGATTAATTTGACAGCACTCATCGGACCGACCAGTACTCAGAACACTGGGAAGGTTCTCCAGGACAGGCACTAGAACCATTAAAGCTCACAGCTGTCTTGAACTGGACTTAATCATAAAGAATGACTGCAGCTAGATGGTTGAAACTAATATAAGGCCCGTTTGGATCCAATCAGAACAAAGATCCCATCAGAGCTGRTCCTGATTGGATGAATCTGGTTGGTTTAAAAAAARAACACAACATTGTGCTTCCTGAAAGGTATTTTATTATCTGAAGAAAAGCCATAGTAGCTGGCAGTACTGTTTGGTCTTTGATTAATTTCTTCATCAGTAAATTAAAGTTAATGTAACTTAAACTCTTAAAATATCAGCAGATATCTCTCACCTTYGTTTCCAACAAAATCCAACAACCTGTTAGAAAAGTCTGTGGTYAGAGCAGAGGATACCTGGACATGTTTCATCTGCCCTGAGCTCCAGCTCTACYGTAACTCACTCCATTTCTTCGAATAAAAAGACTTTACGTCTGTCCACTCCTCCTTACAGCTTCTAGTTATCATTTGTTTTCAGAAGAAGAAAGAAGAACTTCATCTAGTCTCAGAGTCCACTGATCTCCTCCAGGATTATTTTCCTGACTGAAGGTTTAGATCTGAAGTGAATCTACGTGTTTCACTGCAAACTAATGACTGATAAAAAATGCAGACTTGACTCTGAAATTCATCTGGTAAAATTTATATTAGAATTGATTTAACACAGTCGAGACCAACCCACCAGAAACTCTTCTTTTTTTCACTTTAGGAGAAAAAGAACTTAATATTAGTTTAATTTCTTCATCAGTGATGTTTTAAAATTTATTTTAAAGAATAACTTTGTAGGGGTGTGTTATTTATTCAAATAACTTTCCCACATCTTCTCATAAACAAGTTATAAGAGTAAATTTTACCAAGGTTTCTTCTCATTACTTAATATTTGTCTGTGCAAAGTGAAGTGACACAATGAGGGAACTCAGACTGGTTCAAGTTGATTCATAAAAGATTATGCAATCATTTATTTACACAATTGAACAAATCATAAATTACACCTGATTGTGAGCTATTTATAACAAGCGTCTAAGTTAAAATGAGGTAAAACTCGCGTCCGAATTTCTTTCACATTAAAACTTAGATTACCTATGTATAAACAGTAAAAGTCAGTTCTGATGTTAAAACTAACGATGTACTGGCACTTCACTTTAATTGTTGGCAAGGGTAAAGGTAGGAAAGGTAAGGAAATTAAGAGTTAGTGTTTCTGTTTTAATTTTGAAAGATTTTCAACCGGATTCAGCACGTCCTCTCTGAGCTCTCAGCTTCCACTTGACACGTCACCCACCGAACACGTCAGCGTTACCTGGTGCGTCTGCTTAAGTACACCCCTGGTGTAGACTGTCTCACCACGACCCTCCAGGAAGCTTGTCCTTGCTGGTCCTTGGTGGAAGGTGTCGTTTAGGTGACTCTCCATCTGTTTCAGCTCGGCCAGAAAGATTCCAGCTGTGGCTTCGGTCATCTTTCAAAATAAAAGTCTCCCCCCCAGGGAGTTCAAAAACACTTTAAAGAGACGTGTGTCTCTTAGTTGGACATGGAGGCGACTTGCCTCTGTCCTGGACTTCAGGCCACCCTATTTAGCTGATGGGTGAAGCCTGAGGCCCAGCTGTTCCTCCGGAGAGAACCAGCTCCGTCCTGCTGCTTTGGCATCCAGCAAGAAGACTCTTTCTGTGTCTCTAAGGCGTCCGGGTTAGTCAGGGTCGGCGCCTTAGATAAACTCTAGTCAGCAAAAGAAAGGAAGAGATAAGGGGTTGCCAGCTGGAAGTGAAGGTCATTTGCTCTGCTTCTTTTCAGACATTATGAAAATATCTCCTCTGCTCCTTTTAGCTGGGCTGTAAAATAAACCACTGTGAACATTTGTCATGATCAATTAACACTCTGTTTAAATAATCAGTCTGAACTTGTGTCAGATAAATGTAAGATYTTCTTAAGAAAACTCAAAATTATATTACTGATGTTTCAGTAAAATAAAAACAGTGATTTATAAAAACACAATGAAAATGAAAAACATGGTGATGATTTCTGTGCTTCATTCATTCATTACTCTTTTTAGGCACAATAAAAGAATAGAAGTGATACTTTCTTTCTTTGTGACAKKYMWYMWTWWKRWTWAMMAAWKSYTTWAAMMWYCYTWRKTWAAMMAWWAAWKRAWYMWKRAMMRRAMMRRWTKKTTYYKKTTAATATCTGATTAGAGAGAACTGAAGTCCTCGTGTGTAAAATGACCCGTCATGGCCTAAAATAAGAGTCCAGCRTTCCTGCCAGTTCTCAGGCCTGTGCGAGACCTGCTTTGAGGCAGTAACTCCTGTTTCTTCACTCGAGGTGACCCCTACAACTTCTATCTGATTAATTAGGATTTTTGTTTTGCAGAAAAACGGAGCGTACTCCTTTAAGGGTATCCCCTACGCTGCCCCACCTGTAGGAAACCTGCGCTGGGCTCCTCCGGTCGACCCGGTCTGCAGGAGCAAGGCGACCATCGCTGACCGTTTCGGCAGCATGTGCCCTCAGGTGAGGCCGATGGGGAGCTCGGGGGCAGTTCTGGGCCAGGAGGACTGCCTGTTCCTCAACGTGTGGACGCCCACGCTGCAGCCTGACGCCCAGCTGCCCGTCATGGTCTGGATCCACGGCGGGTACCTACAGATGCTGAGTGGAGCAGAACCGGGCTATTCTCCCAGTGAGAGGCTCGCTGCAGACACAAACATGGTCTACGTCAGCTTCAACTACAGACTCGGCCCGTTTGGATTCCTCGCTTTGGAGATGCTGAGAGAAGGTTCTCCTAAAAACACCTCAGGTCAGTCTGTGGCAACAACGTAAGAGACAAACTCTCTGAACACTGAGCTGTTAGTGTTCTTAAACAGCTGCTGGTTCAAATCCTGCAGATGAAGAAGACACATTAGTCCAGTGAAGGAATTTATCAGTCAGTTAGACACTGATTTAAAAGCACCACATCCTGTTCTTAGTTTTCCTTTTTAAGGCTTGACTTTTCTAATCTATTGTTATGTCTTGATTAAAATAGATTTAGTTACATGCCTGAAACACCTTGACAACACATAATAAACCGTTAATAAAAACATTAGATGAGCATTGCTGTTCAGAGTGTCTGCGATTCAGCAGTAGGCCTGTAGTGGGCGCACCAGACACTGAAGATCCTTGAATATTAGAGACCAGAACTTCCAGTTTCGGACAGCGTTGCTCGGATTGCTTCAGTGTAAGCAATAAAGCTCACTCATAAACCAGATCTGGGTTGTATGGTCCCATTCTCTTTACACTTTAATCTATTCAATATTTATGTGTTTTGTCACAATTTCAGTTAATGAACACACATTATTCTTACATCAGGTTAGATTACAGAAACCTGCCTGCAGGAGGAGTGGCTCTCACTAAACGTTTCCATCCAGATGTAGAGTGAATTTTTATTGAACTTTTCAAAGTTCGCAAAAAATTAAATGAATAAAAATTTGAATCTAGACAGTTTTCCACCTAGTTTCCCTCTCGACAGTTTGATGCGAATAAACGAGGCTACGCAACGTGTGATTACGTCAGACGAGGCTACGCAACGTGTGATTACATCAGACTACGTCAGACGAGGCTACGCAATGCATGATTACATCAGACGTCGGCGACAAGCTTTGCGGTAGTAAACAGGAAGTGAAACTTGCTAACTAGCAGAGGCTAATCATTTCGGGACAATGGAGCGATTTTTTTGTGAATGCCTTGCTATTGGGCAAGTTGTAATTATTCTATCTACTCAGCTAGTACAGGCTATGTTTAACTCTGCCAGGAGACGTAGGGAAATAAACGCAATGTTTTCGCGCGTTTATGATAACATCCGGGACGAGGCAGGGAAGCGGAAACAGCTGAACATCACGTGAGGTAAATATGCGCTACGTCAGAATTTATTCGGCAAACGTGTTTCGTTTTGCTCATTAACTACTTTGTGAATCGTCCAAAAACCACCTCAAGCGAGCGTAAAAACTTTTTAGTGAATTGAGGATTTTTTTATTTTTTTTGAATTTTGCTGTTTCCATCCGACTTTTTTTCTCATTTTTAATGCGACACTTCTAAATGCGCATCAAAAAGTCTAGATGGAAACACGGTTAGTGATGTTTTGGGGATCAGGCTTAGTGTCTGTGGCTTCCTACAGCCCCCCAGAAGACCATCTCTCTCCTCAAGTAACAAGTACAATAAAACAATCGTAGTTATTTGATTGGTTTTTATATAGAAAGAGAAACTATCAAAGACATCAGGACTTTTTGTTTTTATCTGAGGAGCTTTCCCAATTCAGACTGAAAAGTGCTGAGTTGCAGTTTTTAAACTCTAGTCACTTCCTGTTTTTTATTGAACTTTTCAGTCCCAAGTTAACTACAACAATGTGTTTTGCATGTTTTGATTGTCATCATCTCGTGTGGAGGCAGTGCTTAGAAAGCTGAGTTYATGTGAAATCATCTGAAGGAATCAGAGGACCCACTCAACATTTACTTCTCTCTGGATTCTTCAGGTGCACCAGGACATTCCTCTAAAGAAAACATTTAGAGCTGGACTCATCATTCAGTCTAGTTGTTGTGAGGTGTTTGTGCTGCAGTGCATTATGGGTAAACAACCTGAACCTGCTCTCATCTGTCCTGAGGACATGGTTCTCCAGGTCTCATGGTTTCTTCAGGTCAAAGCTAAGTGTTGCTGCCAGGTTCAGTTTAAGGAGAGGAGACTCTCCTGGWGCCCTCCTTTATTCTGCGTGGAGCTGTTTCTAACAGTGCATTATTGAAAATAAAACAAACTGTATCACCTGATGGAGTCAAACCAGTGGAAGAAAGATCAAGTCTTTTTCTTTACTAAACACTCAGATGGTTCTGGGCAGAATGAGTTTAAACTGTGACAACCTCTTGTGATTGTTGGTTTGTTGTTTAGCTGTTCTCTCGTGAATATCTGTCAGTTTTAGTAAATATCACATTTAACATCGTAAAACATGTTTATAGAGGTTGACAGAAACAAACCATTCAGTGGCTGATGTTCATCATCAAACTGTGCTTTTCATTTCTCTTGGCTGAGGCAGCTCAGTGGTCAGTGCTGTAATTTATTTAATCAACCCATTAATTAGCCTTTCTCCACATGATTATTCATTACAAACAGCCTTAATGCTGCACCTCTCCACACTTGGGATCAGTTATTAGTGT
Organism: Austrofundulus limnaeus; assembly: GCF_001266775.1. Classification (NCBI taxonomy): domain Eukaryota; kingdom Metazoa; phylum Chordata; class Actinopteri; order Cyprinodontiformes; family Rivulidae; genus Austrofundulus; species Austrofundulus limnaeus. Next base: position 1,590,981 of record NW_013952505.1, on the reverse strand, counting down.
TTACTGAGCTCAGCTGGGTTTTTCTCCTGCTCTGTTAGAACCAGCCTTTTCCTGCACACGTTAGTTGTTTTAAAGTAAAATAAAACCAGCCAGAGATTTAATGTAAAAACATCTTTACAAGCTCAATTAAATATTCAAATTATCCTCATGAATTTGATAAAGTTGTTATGTTTTTACAGCGTCTGTGTTGAGATAAGCTGTTCTTCAGCAGAACATTTAAATTTTGATGGTGTTTCATTGTTTCATGGGTCCAAACGAAGGCTGGAGTCACTCAGCTCCATTAACATTTGAATACTTAATGAAGGTTAATGTGATCTGGATAAATGGAGCTCATTCCAGTCTTAATGTGTGTGTGTTGTGAGTCCAGCTGCGTGATTTCTGTTACATAATCCAAACAGGCACGCAGTGAAGTTAATGTGAAATGTCTCATTAAATGAGAGAGCCTGGCATCACGTGATGTGTTGTGGCGTGACACTCCAGTCCTCTTCATCCTCCACGAGCTAATTCTGATTCCCTGACCCGTTTCTCCTCTCCCTCAGCTGCAGATGAGTGGATTTAGTTCACACAGTCAGCCACTTTGGGTTCTGACACAGGAAATGGGACGGTGGAAAGAAGGTCGAATCAAATCAGGTTCCAGAGTAATCGATCCTTTTATAACCTCCTCCTCTTCTCCACAGGGAACTATGGTTTCCTGGACCAGATTGCAGCTCTAAAGTGGGTCCAGAACAACATCCATTTGTTTGGAGGAGATCCCAAAAGAGTCACCATTTTTGGACAAAGTTCAGGTCAGAAAATATTACATAAAGTTTATAAAAGTGTGGAGCTGAATCACCTGGTGAAACACGTTAGTCACAACAAAGCAGCAGGGAGCACTGAGATAAATGAAATCTGAGGTAAATCTGCAGATTTCTGTGAACACAGTCAATTCAGAATTTTATTATTTGCAGGACAAAATGTGGATGATTTGATTGTTTGTGAAGAAAACAGAATAAACTTTGTGTGAAAGGAGTTCACCAAGGATTTTTCAACCCTTCACTCCAAGTATTGATGGAATTCCTCCGAACCATATTTCAAGTCCAGCTTTACTTGATCAAAGATATTCTGCTCCACTCAAAGGCAGCCATTACGTAGAAAAGTCTGCTAAAAAAYCCATTTTAATTCATAAAATGTTAGGTTTAGACTCAGGAAACCTGGTACTTCCTGTGGCTGCAGTGGAACTCAGATGGTTTGAAAACCCACCTGTGTCAGTAAACCTGTGATCCATGCACCTACAGTATGTCCCACACAGACCATTGGCAATGTAGCCTACACCATGCTAATGCTATAATACCTTGTTTAGCGGCTAAAATCCTGTATTTTAGGCTACTGGTTGTTATCCATCCTTGTAGGCTTTGTTTTACATGCACTCAACTGAAGCTCACCATTCCAGTCTTTGTTTCCACTCGTGGTACAACGTCCATAAATGTTACCATTTCCTTTAGAACCAACATGATGCATCATATCTTTAAACTAAACACAACAGAAAACTGTTTGCCCCTCCTCATCACAACACCTGAACAGACCCACACTTAACCTTAAATAGCCCCATCCCTGAAATACAGCCCCTTAGTGCTGGTAAACATTGGAACGGCTCCTATACGTTTTTAATTTCACACACTTTAATCCAATACATACTCAGTATACACAACAAACTCCATCATTAATATGACACACACTCACACTTTGGTTTTGTAACAAGGTTCATTCTTTCATGTTTTGACTCACATTTTAAAATCTGTTTGAAAAACAGTTTTATTTTCTTCTGTGAAACACACCTGATGGGATCAGCTTCACCTGTGTCTTCTGTCTGCAGGTGGAACATCAGTTTGGACCCTGATGATGTCCCCACTGGCCAAAGACCTATTTCATGCTGCGGTGGACATGAGCGGTTCATACGTCTACAATGCAACACTTAAACAAGCTGAATCTGACAATCTGGTGTTCCTGAAGAAGACAGGCTGCAAAGATCTGGCCTGTCTCCGTGGTCTACCCATGAAACAAGTCCTGCAGGTTTGAAACTCCTCCACTTCTCAGCAAGAACGATAAAAATCTGAGTCAGAGGTCTAACTGCAGACATAAACCAACTATTACAAACATTTAATAAGAGAAAAGTTTAACAAACTAAAAACTCTCTTTACTTTTTATTATTTGAGGATTTCATTAAAATATTTCGACACTTTTGTTTAAAAAGCTTTTTTCATTTTGATAGATTGGAAGCGTAAAATTCATGTGTTTGAGGAGTGACTGTCTTCTGTTTTACTGTCAGAGCTGCTTAATAAGTGAGGCTGTAAATGTAATGGAAAGAGAAATTTACAGCTGTGGTTAAACGCTCAGTCCTTCTGTCTGAAACTCCATCAAGATTTCTAAAATGGAAAATCCTCAGAGGATAAGTCCAAATGTTCCTCAGAGTTCCAGTTCATCATGTTAGAATATGACCTCAGAATGACTTAAGGTTCTCATCATCATTTCATAACATGCATTATTCAGGAGAGCAGCAGTTCTCTGCTCATTTTAGCTTTTTAAAATGTCACTGAAAGTGTTAAAAGCTGCCAGTCAGCAGGTTTGACTGAGGAGAGGTTTCCATCATGCTTTTGTTTTTTATTATGTTTCACAGTTGTAATGTGCAAAAGATATCTTATTCAGCAGAAGTGTGTGGGGGTACAACCTTCTGTCAGGTGTCGGTCCGGTCCATGTCTAACCTTCTGTCAGGTGTCGGTCCGGTCCATCTCTGACCTTCTGTCAGGTGTCAGTCCGGTCCATCTCTAACCTTCTGTCAGGTGT
>NW_013952505.1:1582482-1586403 GCF_001266775.1 Austrofundulus limnaeus | reverse complement strand
CTCTGACCTTCTGTCAGGTGTCGGTCCGGTCCATCTCTAACCTTCTGTCAGGTGTCGGTCCGGTCCATCTCTAACCTTCTGTCAGGTGTCGGTCCGGTCCATCTCTAACCTTCTGTCAGGTGTCGGTCCGGCCTATCTCTGACCTTCTGTCAGGTGTCGGTCCGGTCCATCTCTAACCTTCTGTCAGGTGTCGGTCCGGTCCATCTCTAACCTTGTGTCAGGTGTCGGTCCGGTCCATCTCTAACCTTGTGTCAGGTGTCGGTCCGGTCCATCTCTAATCTTCTGTCAGGTGTCGGTCCAGTCCATCTCTAACCTTGTGTCAGATGTCGGTCCGGTCCATCTCTAACCTTCTGTCAGGTGTCGGTCTGGTCCATCTCTGACCTTCTGTCAGGTGTCAGTCCGGTCCATCTCTAACCTTCTGTCAGGTGTCGGTCCGGTCCATATCTGACCTTGTGTCAGGTGTCGGTCCGGTCCATATCTGACCTTGTGTCAGGTGTCGGTCCGGTCCATCTCTGACCTTGTGCCAGGTGTCGGTCCGGTGCATATCTGACCTTGTGTCATGTGTCTTTCTGGTCCGTCTCTGACCTTGTGTCAGGTGTCAGTCCGGTCCATCTCTAACCATCTGTCAGGTGTCGGTCCAGTCCATCTCTAACCTTCTGGCAGGTGTCGGTCCAGTCCGTCTCTGATCTTGTGTCAGGTGTCGGTCCGGTCCATCTTCAGGTGTTGGTCCGGTCCATCTCTAACCTTCTGTCAGGTGTCGGTCCGGTCGTCTCTAACCCCGTTTGATGTACAGGACTGTTTAAGGACAGTATTTCTAGGTGTGGTCATGGAGAGGAGTGGTTCTGGTTTGGAAGTGTTTGGGTTTTGTCTCCTTTAAGCAGATGATGTGGTTCTGTTGGCATCAGCAGGTTGAGATCTTTAGCTCTGGTGTGGTTTACACTCGAGTGTTAAAAGGCTCAATCGTACGTTAGTTACTTTAAGTCTGAGGCCAATAGTTGGACTCCCCCCTCCATGTGGGGGGTGGGGGAGTTCCTGCATCTGGGTGTTCTGTTCACAAGTGATGGAACGGGAGTTGGATCGATGGATTGGGTTCTCATCCTCAGAAATGAGGGTGTTGCTTCGGTCAGTCGTGGTGAAGAAAGAGCTGAATCGAAAGGCAAAGCTCTGGATTTACTGGTCTGTCTTCGTACCAACCCTCGCCTGTGGTCATGAGATGTGGATCACGACTGAAAGAACCAGATCCTGGATACAAGTGACTGAAATGAGCTTCCTTCGTAGGGTGGTCGGGCTCAGCCTTAGACAYGGGGAGGAGCTTCCTTCGTAGGGTGGTCGGGCTCAGCCTTAGACACAGGGGGAGGAGCTTCCTTCATAGAGTGGTTGGGCTCAGCCTTAGACACAGGGGAGGAGCTTCCTTCATAGAGTGGTTGGGCTCAGCCTTAGACACAGGGGGAGGAGCTTCCTTCATAGAGTGGTTGGGCTCAGCCTTAGACACAGGGGGAGGAGCTTCCTTCATAGGGTGGTCGGGCTCAGCCTTAGACACAGGGAGGAGCTTACTTCGTAGGGTGGTCGGGCTCAGCCTTAGACACAGGGGGAGGAGCTTCCTTTGTAGGGTGGTCGGGCTCAGCCTTAGATACGGGGAGGAGCTTCCTTCGTAGGGTGGTCGGGCTCAGCCTTAGACACAGGGAGGAGCTTCCTTTGTAGGGTGGTCGGGCTCAGCCTTAGACACGGGGAGGAGCTTCCTTCATAGGGTGGTTGGGCTCAGCCTTAGACACAGGGGGAGGAGCTTCCTTTGTAGGGTGTTCGGGCTCAGCCTTAGACACAGGGGGAGGAGCTCTGTCATCCGGGGGGAGCTCGGAGTAGAGCTGCTGCTCCTTCACATGGAAAGGAGTCAGTTGAGGTGGTTCATCTGATCAGGGTGTTTCCTGGATGCCTCCCTTCAGAGGTCCCACTGGTGGGTGGCCCTGGGGCAGACCCAGAACTTGATGGAGGACTGTGTATTTTCTGTGACCTGGGAACACCTCAGGTCCTGCAGGACAGGCTGAAGCATGCTGCTGGGGAGGGAGCTCTGTGGTTCTCTGCTGGACCCTCTGACACCTGACTGCAAATGAGCATCAGAACAGGGAGTAATCCACGTAGAGGAAGTGACTGATGAGCGTTTCCATTTGGAACAGTTATTTAGAGCTTCTGTTTGAGGATCAGGCTGAGAGGGATCAGGTCCAGGACTTTATAGCTATATTTTAAATGTTATTAGAAATCAGCTCTTCTAAAAGTGATGACTGTTTCAGGCCGTCCCATGGGAGGAGTACCCGTCCTGGGCAGGAAAGGATTTAACTGACCTCCCCACCAAAGACCAGTTCATTGGGCCCATTGCAGTTGTGGATGGTTTTGTCCTTGAAGCTCCACCCTTTGAGGTTTGGGAGAAAAAGGGATTCTTCAGTGACGTCCCGTTTGTTGTCGGGACAACTGAGCAGGAGGTGGACTTCAGGTAAGAACTCGTCTGGTGCTGGTTCTTACCTGTTCAGCTGATTCCTGAGTTGAAACTCTTTGTTCCTCCACAGCCCTCCAGCTGAGAACATCTCTGACTGGACCTGGGAGGACTACAGCTGGTTTGTAACAGGTAAGAGCTGCAGGGTCACAGTTTAACAGGGTCCAGATTATGATGGTCTGCTCACCTACAGTGAATTCATGTCCAGCAGAAACCCTTACAGTCTTCTTCAGAGCTGGTTTAAATAAAGACTTTCAGACATGTTCAGTTTTTCAGTCATCTTAGAGCAAGTCAGCTTTGTGTCTGAGTTAAGGTTTGTTTCCTCGCAGATGTTGTGTTCAGCTCAGTCACACACTACACTCATCCTTTATGGACTTTTTAAACGCTTAATGGCTGGAATTTATATAGAGCTTTATCAAGTCCACATGGACACCAAACTAATCATTCACACACTGATGGTGCTAAGCTACACTGTAGCCACAGCTGCCCAGGGCCACACTGACAGAGGCAGGGCTGCCATACACCGGAGCCACCGGACCCTCTGACCACCATCAGTAGGTAAGGTGGGTGAAGTGTCTTGCCCAAGGACACAACGACTGAGATGACTGGAACGTGGAATAGAACAGGCAACCCACCGTTTACAGCAGGGGTTCTCATGGGGACCCCCTATAAGTGCCAAAAAAATCCAGGGACCCCCTCATAGACCCCCTGCTGTTTTAAAAGATAATTATTGTCATTTCAACCCCTAGATGCCATGGGGTTATTTAAATTATATATGTTTTTATTAAGTTTATTATGTTTGTTTTATTAGTTCATTGTTCTCCATGCATTTTTAAAAATAAAAAAACAAATTAACGATTTAGTGAATTTTTTCAAAGACCCCCAAGATACCTCTCTTGGACCCCTGGGGGTCCTGGGACCCCAGTTTGAGAACCTCTGGTTTACAGGGCAACTCAAAGCATGAGGCTTTCTCAGACAAACAAAAACAATGTGTGGCCAGTTTTTGCAAACATTTTTAACTTGTAATCAAGACATGTTTTTATCGTTTATCAGGAACCAGTGGGTTGTGTTCTGTTTTTGACTGCAGGAACCAGGGGACTGTATGAAAAGATCTAAGACATGTTTTATTGATTTAAAATATAGTTCAGAGTTCAGAAATACACAAGTATACTTGTAGAACTGGAAAAATGTAAATACAGTTGACTGAAAGTCCTAACTTTTACCAACAATCTAATTAAATGTCATTATTATCTCAGGAGTTTAAAGTGTATCTTACCCCGCTGTGAAAAGATAACTCCGCCCCAAGGCGAAATTTGAAAAATGCATCAAAGTGGGTAGGGGACGGGGTGTGGGTTAGAGAGCGGAGGTGTGGCCAGGACGAGAGAACGCGACAGCTAGCATTAGCATAATTGATGCTACATGGAGAGTGACCACAG
>NW_013952505.1:1579968-1581552 GCF_001266775.1 Austrofundulus limnaeus | reverse complement strand
ACACACATACATACTATATATATATGTAGAAATAACGAGAGCTCAAAGTCTAATATTAAAGACTGGACTGTCAGCGACATGAGGCAGCCTTCAGGATGAGACATTTATAAACTCTAATGATTTTACTGAGTTGAGGATTGTGTGGTGTTTAATGTTGTTATTGTTTGAAACAGTTTTAAAGTCATAAGATGATTTTAGGTGTTTAACTAAAGGTGTAGGAATATTACCCTGAGTTGTAGGCGGGACTTGATAACTGGAGCCAATAATAATTCATCAGTTTCTGACATTCAGTGTTTGTTTCAGGCTTTGTTTCCTGTTTGTTTTCTGGTAAATAAAATGTAAACATACAATAAATCAGATTTAGTCATGAAGTCCTTGTGGAACTGTTAGGTTTTCTGCAGCAGCTGTAAATATGAGCTGTTTTTGACTGTGTTGGTTTTTATGTTCAGGAACATCTTTAATTTTTGAGTGTGATTACATCGATGTTACCTGGATTTGTTTTCTATTAACTTGCTACAAGTTCTGCATCAGCTGAGCAGAAATAACTTTAACCACACTTTTAAAACAGTGAACATCTTTGATAATTCACTTATGAGTTGTACCAACAACAACAACCCAAACTTGAATTTGATGTTTTTAATATTTTCTGCTCAACTTTTAGATAAACTCCAGTCCTTCAGTCAGCAGCTGCCCAACGATGCACTGCTCCTGTACCCACCCTCGGCCCACTGTCCCACCACAAACCGTTGTCCAGAGAGGGCCTACACCACCATGGTGTCCGACATCAGGGTCACCTGTCCCAACAATGACCTGGCCAGGAGGGCAGCAGGTAAATAAGCTAAGTGGACATTGTGTGTTGTGTAATCAACCATCTCCTGCTGGCAACAGGTTAGACCTGAGAGGAGCTGCAGGGGCCAGGCTACRGTTGGACCTTTTTAATTACAGAAGTTGTTTCTGATTTGATTCAGACAGGTCAATCACCAGATTTAAGTCAAACTTCCTGTGTGCAGTGTGTCTGGTTTTCTGCCACAGTCCAACAAACTAAAGAATCAAACAGGAAACGTGCCTGCAGGCCCAGGCAGACTTTAAACAGAGCTCTGTGGTCTCAGTGGGATTTACCTGGGTAAGGAAAGTTAATAATAAAGTCAATAAATCATTTAGTAGTTTAACAGTCTGGGTCCAGCATGTGCCAAGTGTTTTTATTTATTAACCTTTATTTAAGCAGACAGATCCCTCAGATCATAGAGGTGCTGGTCCTGAAAACATCCTGACATCATGTCAGCCTCACAGCTTGGTGTGGAGGAACCAGAGGACCTGGAGGAAACCCAACGTGCCACATGCTGGACCCCCACAGATGTTAGGACTCTGCCTGGTCCTGGGGGGCCGGTCCTGTGTCCRTTCAATCTTTGAAAAAACATTTGTCACCTTTTCATCCAGCAGCTGCTGATGGTGCCGGGTTCCTGAGCAGGTTCTCTTCTGCTGGGCCGGTGGTCAACCAAAGCTAACGAGCCCCACCTGCTGGTGGCCTTTCAGCTTATTCAGCCACACACACACACACACACACACACACACACACACACACAC
>NW_013952505.1:1576493-1578256 GCF_001266775.1 Austrofundulus limnaeus | reverse complement strand
TGTGTGTGTGTGTGTGTGTGTGTGTGTGTGTGTGTGTGTGTGTGTACATTTTTACTACATCATGGGGATGTAGCCCATCACAGCCTCGTGGAGACCAAAGCCTGGTCCCCACAGGTACAGATGCTGATTTGGGTGGATGGCTAGCCACTGCTAACATGCTAACACTGCTAACAGTGCTAACACTGCTAACCGTGCTGAAGATAACATTTCAAATGTAAATGTGTTGATAAAAACACTGTGGGTGGTCCCGGTGGTCCAGCAGTTTAAAGTGCAGTCAGAACAGCACCTGTGATGTCTTGTAGGGAAGCTTTAGCTCGTTGGAGCGCTACCAGTTTCTATTGTCTCAGAACGATGACATCATAACAGGAGCCAAGCACCAGCAGCAAAGCCTGCAGTCTGGTGGAAGTTCTTCTGGTTTCTTACAGGAAATGTGAACTTTCTGCAGAATAAAGGTTTATTGTTTCTAAACTAAAGCAGCTGTTAGCTTCTCACTCAGAACAGACTCTTCCTGTGAACTCAGCTCGTCTGTTCACAGTTAACGACCTTTCCATGAACAACACACCTGTACTGTTCTGTTGTTTGGAGTCGTGCTCACTKCAGCTCTCTGGCAGGTAAAATGGAAGCTGGTTGGCCTGAGTTCCCAGCATCCATTGCTCTGCTGTCGGACCAGCTGCAGGTGGTCCAGAACTACCCGTCTGCTCGTCGCTGTGAGCTGTGGAACAACAACAGCCTGTCTGCCTACGCCTGGATCAACTGAGCCTGCACCTGTCACCTGTCACCTGTCACCTGTCCACAGCACAGAGTCACTTTGTGTCTGCACACACCTGAGAGGACCGCTGCAGGTTAAAGTTTGTCTCACTGCAGGTGAGCTTTTCTTTTTCATCGGTCTTCATGTAAAACCATGTTTCTGACTGCGGAGGTTTAAAATAGGAAAAAAGTCTTTTTCTATGTGAATACGTGTGATAAGATTAGAGTGTTTCTGTTGTAAGGTGGCAACGTCACAAGGTGATGTTGTTTATCATGTCACCATCTCTAGTAAATAATTTGACACAATAGTTCAGAAAACAGAAAAAAACTGCCTGGGTTGAAAAATTTGACCCAAACAGAAATAAAGACCTGTCTGCAGCAGCAGGAGAGACTAAATGTGGACCTTTACTGGACCTGTTAGACCTCGAACCACCTGTCTCTGTTCACTCGACACTGATGCTCGTATAAAGTCTCGTAGCTGCTCTAGTTTAGCTGCTCTGGTTTAGCTGCTCTAGTTTAGCTGCTCTAGTTTAGCTGCTCTAGTTTAGCTGCTCTGGTTTAGCTGCTCTAGTTTAGCTGCTCTGGTTTAGCTGCTCTAGTTTAGCTGCTCTGGTTCAGCTGCTCTGGTTTAGCTGCTCTAGTTTAGCTGATCTACTTTAGCTGCTCTAGTTTAGCTGCTCTGGTTTAGCTGCTCTAGTTTAGCTGCTCTGGTTTAGCTGCTCTAGTTTAGCTGTTCTAGTTCAGCTGCTCTGGTTTAGCTGCTCTGGTTTAGCTGCTCTGGTTTAGCTGCTCTGGTTTAGTTGCTCTGGTTTAGCTGCTCTAGTTTAGCTGCTCTAGTTTAGTTGCTCTAGTTCAGCTGCTCTGGTTTAGCTGCTCTAGTTTAGCTGATCTAGTTTAGCTGCTCTAGTTTAGCTGCTCTGGTTTAGCTGCTCTAGCTGCTCTGGTTTAGCTGCTCTAGTTTAGCTGCTCTGGTTTAGCTGCTCTGGTTTAGCTGCTCTGGTTTAGCTGCTCTAGTT
>NW_013952505.1:1572798-1574347 GCF_001266775.1 Austrofundulus limnaeus | reverse complement strand
GTGTTAACACTGAATCTCTGTATTAACACTGTAACATGTTTATCTGTTACAGTGTTAACACTGAATCTCTGTATTAACACTGTAACATGTTTATCTGTTACAGTGTTAACACTGAATCTCTGTATTAACACTGTAACATGTTTATCTGTTACAGTGTTAACACTGAATCTCTGTATTAACACTGTAACATGTCTATCCGTTACAGTGTTAACACTGAATCTCTGTAGAATACACTCAGATTGTGCGATCATTTGTGAGTGCAGCAGGTAATCTAACCCTAACCAATGATATGAGTGACGTCATGAGTGCAGGTCCACATTCAGACTCTAAGAAAACAACAAAATGTGTTTAATGGCTCAAAAGATGAACTGTCAGACGTGTCCTCTTTTAAAACAAGTATTTTTCTATTTGTCTTCAGTTTTCTGGAGTTCTGTAAAATTCTTTCTGATTCAAATGAAATTTCAGATTGTGAAGCAACAAATTAAAAACAATTAGAGAAATAAGTTGATATTGATATATTTAATATATTTTGAATGAAAGATGCTGTTAGGTTGTAAAGGGAATGTGACAACTGATTTTTATTTTTTATTATTTTATTTTATTTTATTCTATTTTATTATTCTATTCTTTGCACTGATTTAAAATGAACTCTTTTTCACAACTTTGCACTTTCCTGTGAATAAACTGTCACTTGTGTTGAACTGAGGCATTGATCAGAAAACTGATTAAATATTTCTTCTTGCAGTTTTGAACCACTTGTTTTGTGTTTTAGTGTGTAAATATGAACTCAGGTGTTGTGTGGTGGTGAAGATCATGTTTTATATGCTCAATAAAACCATCTATTCTGTAAATGAGTTGACCTTTTCTTTCAGTAGGTTTTTATATTTACATGTCAGAATTGAACTGAACTTTAAATGAATAAAGAAAACAAGCTGAAGGAACATTTAAGTGTTCAAATATATTCACTTAGAAGAATAACAAACATCAATAAAAAAATTCATTCTCAAAACACTAAATGTCTGTTTTATAATTAAAGATTATTTTATTATTTTTAATCTGACAGAAAACAGAGCCAGTGACAGCTTTCCATTTCCTAAAATAAAGACTATTTTAAGTTGTAATACAAAGTGAAACACATCTGGTCTGTCAGGGTTCAGGAAGACTTCAGCGGTTAGAGGTTAGGGTTATTGAACCTGAATGAACTGAAGGAACGTTGGAAAGAAGAGTGGACCAGAACTCATCTACAACCATGTGAAAAACCCCACTGAGGGTTCCCACTCTCTGTGCTTCACATGTCCTTTTCTACATGTCCTGTTCTACATGTCACATGTCCTTTTCTACATGTCACATGTCCTTTTCTACATGTCACATGTCCTTTTCTACATGTCCTTTTCTACATGTCCTTTTCTACATGTCACATGTCCTTTTCTACATGTCCTTTTCTACATGTCCTTTTCTACATGTCCTTTTCTACATGTCACATGTCCTTTTCTACATGTCCCATGTCCTTTTTAACATGTCACATGTCCTTTTCTACATGTCACATGTC
>NW_013952505.1:1570304-1571648 GCF_001266775.1 Austrofundulus limnaeus | reverse complement strand
GTCCTTTTCTACATGTCACATGTCCTTTTCTACATGTCACATGTCCTTTTCTACATGTCACATGTCCTTTTCTACATGTCAGTCACAAGAGCAGGATCCTGTAACAACATCTCAAAGCTCCACAACAATCCTTCAGTTGTCTGTATCCTGGTTGGGTTCAGGGTCTTCAGTCAGAGAAGGGTGGGTTGCTCTCTGTGGGTCGGGGCTGAGGTTCTGGGAAGAATGGAGAGACTGACCGATGGTTGCAGCTTCAGGACTGTGGACTCTGTGGTACAGGTCTGTTGGGGTTCAGAGGGAGCTGAGCTGTAGGGAGAAGCTCTCTGTTCACCTGTCTGTCTACATTCCTGTCCTCACCGATGGCCAGGAACCTGGACCACTCAGGTACAAGCGATCCAAATGAGTTCTCTCTGTAGGGTAGCTGGACTCTTAGAGACAGGCTGAGATGTTCAGTTCTCCAGGAGAAACTCAGAGTACAGCTGCTGCTGCTCCACAACCAGAGGAACCAGCTGAGGTGGTTCATCTGGTAAAGATGCCTCCATAGGAAGGAGCTTCAGACTGGTCTGACTGGGAGGAGACCCTGAAGAAGACCCAGGACACACTGACTCTCAGCTGGCCTGAGGACACCTTGGAGTCCTCCCAGAAGAGATGAAGAGGTCTGGACCTCCCTGATCAAGCTGCTGCCCACAAGACCCAACTCTGGAACAAGAAGGACGGATGGATGGAGATGGATGGATGGTTGGTTGGATGGGTGGATGATGGATGGATGGTTGGTTGGATGGGTGGATGGAGATGGATGGTTGGTTGGATGGATGGATGGAGATGGATGGTTGGTTGGATGGATGGGTGGATGATGGATGGTTGGTTGGATGGGTGAATGATGGATGGATGGTTGGTTGGATGGGTGGATGGATGGATGGAGATGGGTGGTTGGTTGGATGGGTGGATGATGGATGGATGGTTGGTTGGATAGGTGGATGGATGGATGGCTGGTTGGATGGGTGGATGATGGATGGATGGTTGGTTGGATGATGGATGGATGGATGGAGATGGATGGGTGGATGATGGTTGGATGATGGATGTTGGATGAAATGTAAAACATTTAAAGTATTTTTCAAAGTAAATGTATAAATTAATTTACTCAGCTTTAGTTCAACAGTTCACAGTGTGTAAAAGTACTTTTACTGATTACTGTGAGATTTTATGACTAAGTATTTTTCTTCTCAGTGAAGTTTATTTTGATCCGAGTCATTTCCTGTTCAGGTGTTTGTAGTTTTTCAGCAGGTGTCACATGAAGCAGGATCTGCTGACCCAGTCATGTCCTGACCCGTTCCTCCAGTTCTACAG
>NW_013952505.1:1566703-1568067 GCF_001266775.1 Austrofundulus limnaeus | reverse complement strand
GGACCAGGACTGACCCAGTCACAGTTTATGTTTAATGTCAATATTTAGGTACAAATCTGTACTTTGTTTTATTTACATCTGAAACAACATTAAACTTTACATAATACTGGCTTGTATTTCATGTTTGTTTGTTTGTTTGTTTGTTTGTTTGTTTGTTTGTTTGTTTGTTAGTTTGTAATAAATATCTTATTTCTTTAATTTAGTTAGTTTTTGTAGGTGAAATGATGACACTGATTTATAATCAAATTAAAATATGAAGTCAGTTGAACCATCAGAGATCTGCAGAACTCTACTGGACCTCCCGTCTCGGTCTCGGTCCTGGACCACCTCCTGGACCGTCCAGCAGATGGCAGCAGAGGACAGCGGTTTGTTTCGGGTCGGGACTCGGGACTGAAGCGGCTCCGGAAGGTTTTGTTTCTTTAAGACCGAACCTTCAGGGTTCTGATGAGGCTGGTCCTGGTCCTGGTTCTGGTCCTGGTTTCCCTGTGGAGGAGGACAGGCTGATGAGCAGAGGATCCGGGTCTGGTCCTGAGGAGACACGGTAACCTTCATCTTTGTTTTGATCAGCAGCTTCCGGCCCACATCTGGGCTTTGTTCCCGTCCCACCTCGGTTCTGTGGGCCGCTCGGTGCTGTACAGGTCCGGGTCTCTGAGGTTCTGATTCTGTTTGTTATGGAGGCAGCAGCTCGGTCTGGTTCTGATGGATCCATCTTTGTTGTCGCCCTGCAGGCGATCCTGGTCTGTGGCTGTCTGTTAGTAAAATATCTCCTGAGCCACTGGGCAGACTGGGATGAAACCTTCAGAGAGTGATGGTTAGAAGAACATCTGCACATGATTCACTTCTGGAGTCAATCTGATTCAAGATGGCCGCCACAGCCACCTGACTTTAACCAATCAGAGATGAGCTGGTAGTAGCTGAGCCTGGTCCCAGCACACAGTCTGAAACCTCAGGTGTGTTATCTAACAGGTACAGGTGTGTTATCTAACAGATACAGGTGTGTTGTCTAACAGGTACAGGTGTGTTGTCTAACAGGTACAGGTGTGTTGTCTAACAGCTACAGGTGTGTTGTCTAACAGCTACAGGTGTGTTGTCTAACAGCTACAGGTGTGTTGTCTAACAGGTACAGGTGTGTTGTCTAACAGCTACAGGTGTGTTATCTAACAGGTACAGGTGTGTTATCTAACAGGTACAGGTGTGTTATCTAACAGCTACAGGTGTGTTATCTAACAGGTACAGGTGTGTTGTCTAACAGCTACAGGTGTGTTGTCTAACAGGTGTGTTATCTAACAGGTACAGGTGTGTTATCTAACAGGTACAGGTGTGTTATCTAACAGCTACAGGTGTGTTATCTAACAGGTACAGGT
>NW_013952505.1:1560986-1562628 GCF_001266775.1 Austrofundulus limnaeus | reverse complement strand
TAATGAACAAAACATTTATTGATTTAATGATTTAATGAACAAAACATTTATTGATTTAATGAACAAAACATTTATTGATTTAATGAACAAAACATTTATTATTTTAATGAACAGAACATTTATTGATTTAATGATTTAATGAACAAAACATTTATTGATTTAATGAACAGAACATTTAATGATTTAATGAAAAGAACATCAACCCTAACCTAACTCTAACAGTATCTTATAAACATTTCTCAACCCCAGAAATTCTAATTCCTATTCCTCCTAGACATAAAAACACTTCTCATAACAACAGTTGTTCATATTATCCTTTTCCACTCTTTTATTTCCTCCTTTGTTCATATGTCTTCAAACTTAGAACTCGCAGGTCCACTTGATACTCTTCTTGTTCCAGAAGGTCTCCAGTGAAGCAGACCATGTTTAAACCTCCTGTTTAACATCAGTAGTCTACTGATCTTTTCATCACCAGTGTGGGCTGTGGGGACAGGGCTTCCCATGAATATCTCCATCAGGCTCAGACTTTGCTCTTTGAAGGAAATCCTTTTTTAAGACCTCTGATTGTGGTCTCATGACATCATCTCCTCCTGCGTGACTGACAAGTTTTTTCAGAGCTGGATACTCAGCTGTGAGATCAGACACCATCTTATCAGCAAAGCTAAGAACTTTGGCTTTTTTCTTCTTCCTAAAGCATTCAATCTTTCCTGCAGCTTTGTCACCTAAAACCAGTGTTTATGGGTTTGTGATAGTCTCTTTCTGGACTCGGTTTGGTTTATGGCTGAATCTGGTTTCAGATTACTCACTGTTGTATGAAGATCAGGTTTTTTTCTGACACACAGACTTCTCTAAGTCACGTAAATCTGTTTTGCAGGAAAGTTTCTGTGTCCTCTACTGGCTCAGTATCTCTGGTTGCTTTGATAACAGCCTGGTGTTGTCTTGTCCTTGGCGTGGGGGGAGAACATTTCTGTAGCTCCATGCATTCTGTTTCATCTAAATACTGTGTTCTCCCTCTCAGCTGTCGTATAACAATATATAACTATTATTTGGATTTCATGCCAAGTTTGTTCCAGGAAGGACCGCTCCTTGATTCACTTCCAATCTGTCCCATTTGCAGCCTTTCATGTTTATCACACATATTAACATGTTACAGTTTGAGAAAAGGTGCATTATGGGTAATGGTTGGGTCTGTTAGGTCTCAGAAGTCTTGTTGTTTACTCCAGTAAAACTCAAACCAGTTTCTTTTTGAAGTGAACTGGTCTAAACCAGTCAGACGTGCTCAGTCGTCTTCTCTCTGTCCTGTTATGAACATTAACTGATTTTAGCTGCTGTGGCTGAAT
Organism: Austrofundulus limnaeus; assembly: GCF_001266775.1. NCBI lineage: Eukaryota > Metazoa > Chordata > Actinopteri > Cyprinodontiformes > Rivulidae > Austrofundulus > Austrofundulus limnaeus. The sequence goes on along the minus strand of NW_013952505.1, from coordinate 1,561,288 downwards.
GGTTAGGTCAATTAAATTGTACTGGAACCAGTGGGTTGTCAGTTCAACACCCCATTCCATCCATCTCAGTCCTTGAGTCCTTGGGCAAGACACTTCACCCACCTTGTCTGCTGGTGGTGGTCAGAGGGCCTGGTGGCTAAATGTAGCTTACCTTCATCGATGGGTGAATGTGTGTATGAATGGGTGAATGTGTGTAGTAATGGGTGAATGTGTGTATGAATGGGTGAATGTGTGTATGAATGGGTGAATGTGTGTATGAATGGGTGAATGTGTGTATGAATGGGTGAATGTGTGTATGAATG
>NW_013952505.1:1557836-1559886 GCF_001266775.1 Austrofundulus limnaeus | reverse complement strand
GTGTATGAATGGGTGAATGTGTGTATGAATGGGTGAATGTGTGAATGAATGGGTGAATGTGTGTATTAATGGGTGAATGTGTGTATGAATGGGTAAGGTACTACAGTTTGAAGCTCTTTGGAATCCGTAGGGACTTGATCAAGCACTAAATAAGTTCAGACCTTCAACCATTCACCCTGATGAACTTTATTTATAATTACTCTAATCATTTACAAAGATCTGATAAAACCTGGTGATTCTTCTCACTCCACAGGTTTTATTCTAAACCAAGTCGGTGTGTTTGGTCCAGAGAATCACCCACATGTATGAGCTGAGTCATCTTCAGCTGTTGATCCTCTGTCTCTCTGCAGATACTGACATGAAGAAAGACATCCAGACTCTACTAGCAGAGGAACGGGATGACATCATCTTCAAATACGCTACAGTCAGTTCCTGCTTCTTCTAAACTCTGTGTTCCTTCAGATCAATGCATTCTGTTTTAAATGCTTAACTGACAGTGTTAACTAAGTGTTAACTGAGTGTGTTAACAGTGTTAACTGAGTGTGTTAANTTAACTGAGTGTGTTAAACCGTGTTAACTGAGTGTGTTAACGAGTGTTAACTGAGTGTGTTCTTTCTGAGGGGCATCCTGTCCCACCTGTGCTGGACCTTTTTCTTTGTGGCCAGCAGCCAGACTGGGAGGATCCAACAGTCTGTTAAGACACTGATGTGTGTCCGATCAGTGTCTGAATGTGATTAACACTGATTAGATGATTTACTGTTAGCTCTGTAGAGAGCTGATAGAGTGCTGTATGAACGGGTGAATGAGGACACAGATTGAAGTGTTTTTGGGTATCCTGGTTGGACAGAAAGGAGTTATATCAGTACAGATCATTTACTAAGGTTTCTTGAAACATAAAAACATTTAAACTTTGTGATGAAGATCATTCTGATTCTGAGACAAACTGATGGTCAGAGTTTTCAGCTTATACAGTATTTATTTACTCCTTATGTATTTTAAAACAATTATTACCCGATTGTCTGGTTTCTTTCTTATTTACAAAACCAACATTTTATAACATTTAAGTTTGTGAATATCATTACTGTGAATTTTTAAAGGTTCTCCATTATTCCAGTTCCAGTAGTTTTTCACTGCACATTTCTCTCCTGCTTCTGATCTGGCTGCTAAAACCAAACTCTTGGCAGAAAAGGAATAATTATGTTATTTTATTATTCGTTGTGGTGGTGTCTGAGGCGGCTCCATGTTTCAGTTTGTGTTTGTCTCTCTGTGCTCATGGAGATAAATCTGAATGTTTCTGGGTTTGCAGGACAGACAGGGAGGAGTGGACATCGACCCCTGGGAGGATGCTGACTACAGCCTCTATAAATCCATCGACCGCTTCGGCTTCATGCAGTAAGCTCACTCACTCTTGTTCTGGGCCCTGCAGCCAGGTGGTGGCGCTGTGAGGCCCCTGATGGGTTCTTTTTGTTTTCCAGTGAGAGCGAGCTGCCGGCCCCGACTGTGCATGAGGAGAAGGTAATGAAGAGGAAGGTCTTGAAGTTCTGAAATCAAGAGGTTGACTCTTAGTTTCACTTTCTCCTCTTACCGTCACAGGTGAAGCAGCTGGAGGTAGAGAGAGCAGAGAAATGGTTGAAAATGGTGAACAAGTGGGAAAAATACAAAAACAGTAATAAGGTGAGAGGCAGCTTCAGATCTGGAGTTTTCAGATGAAAATAAAACCTTGAAGAAAGAGCTGGAGTGCATGTTACCTGCCACCTTTCACTGCACACGTTTAAAGATGTACAGTATATACACCCTGTAAGGATCTGAGGAGTTTATGTTGGCTTGTTGTAACTCTTTGAAATAGACAAGCACAGGACAGGCCAGCCTCTGCACAGTGTGTTCTGCTGAAATATGGGCCACCTGCCTGACTCTGAAGACCTAACATTTTCCATTTGATCCGTCTGTTCTTACTGCAGATGCTAACAGAAAATACTTCATAAATTAATACGTTTCACTGATAAAGTCTTAAATTACACACCAGTGAATACTTGAATTTATACATTGCAAA
>NW_013952505.1:1555145-1556426 GCF_001266775.1 Austrofundulus limnaeus | reverse complement strand
GACACTGGTTGGTGCAGACACTGGTTGATGCATACACTGGTTGATGCAGACACTGGTTGGTGCAGACACTGGTTGATGCATACACTGGTTGATGCAGACACTGGTTGGTGCAGACACTGGTTGATGCAGACACTGGTTGGTGCAGACACTGGTTGATGCAGACACTGGTTGATGCAGACACTGGTTGATGCAGACACTGGTTGATGCAGACACTGGTTGGTTGGTGCAGACACTGGTTGATGCAGACACTGGTTGATGCAGACACTGGTTGATGCAGACACTGGAAACATAAAGTAAATTACTGAAACCAGTAAATATATGTGGATCAAAGAGTTTTTAGAGAGTCCATTAAGGCCCACCTGATTGTGACTTGGTCCAGTTCTGGCCCTGTTCAGGTGGCGGGGCTGTGTAAGCTGCTGTTTCAGGTTCCTCTGTTTCCTGGTGTCAGATGATGAAGCGGGTGTACAAAGGGATCCCCCTGCAGCTCAGAGGCCGGGCCTGGACTCTGATCCTGGATGTGGAGCAGACCAAGAGCCAGAATAAGGGCAAATATGAGGTGTGTCTGTTTTTATGTGAAGCAGATTTGATGAAGATGTCCAGCAATAGTCTGCATTTATTTATTTGTTTGTTTGTTCGTTCATTCGTTCGTTCATTCGTTCGTTTCAGAAAATAATTCCAGACAGTACGGACGGTTTTCTTTGTTTGATTTCTCTGCTGTAAACTCTGCTGTAAAGTCAAAACTTCTTGGTAATAAATCTTCCACAGATGGAAATCCTCCTGATTTCTCTGTAAATAGATCAACGTCTGTCAGAAAGATGTTTTTTATGGGTCGAGCAGCAGAGATGAGTTTGTGAGTTGGTCTCATTAAAACTTTATCGATCTTCTCAGATAATGGTCTCTGATCTCTGAACCCTGATTCTTGTCTTTGAGTCAGTCACTACCCAAAGCTCCTGACCATAGATGAGGGTAGGAACATAGACCGACTGGTAAACTGAGAGCTTCATCTTCTGGTTCAGCTCTCTCTTCACCATGACAGACCGGTACAACACCCACATCACTGCAGACACAGCACCAATCCACCTGTTGATCTCTTGCTCCATTCTTCCCTCATTCCTGAACAAGACCCTGAGATACTTAAACTCCTCCACTTGGGGCAGGACCTCCTCCCTGACCCGGAGAAGACACCCTACTGTTTCCAGCTCAAGACCATGGTCTGGGATATGGAGCACTGATCCTCATCCCGGCTGCTTCACACTCGGCTGCGAACCGCTCCAGTGAGAG
>NW_013952505.1:1549255-1552660 GCF_001266775.1 Austrofundulus limnaeus | reverse complement strand
GTTGTAATGTGACAAAATATGGAAAAGTTCAAGGGGTATGAATACTTTTGCAAACCACTGTATATGAAAACTGCTGAACAACATGGGTGCCATGCTGATTTACACAAACTCCAGTTTTTTCTTCTGTTACTCAAGGCTACTCTGCTCATTAATAGCCTCAGCCAATCAGAAGGCCAGGTCTGCACATTAATAACCTCAGCCAATCAGAAGGCCAGATCTGCTCATTAATAGCCTCAGCCAATCAGAAGGCCAGGTCTGCTCATTAATAGCCTCAGCCAATCCGAGGGCCAGGTCTGCACATTAATAACCTCAGCCAATCAGAAGGCCAGGTCTGCTCATTAATAGCCTCAGCCAATCAGAAGGCCAGGTTTGCTCATTAGTAGCCTCAGCCAATCAGAAGGCCAGGTCTGCTCATTAATAGCCTCAGCCAATCAGAGGGCCAGGTCTGCTCATTAGTAGCCTCAGCCAATCAGAAGGCCAGGTCTGCACATTAAAAACTTCAGCCAATCAGAAGGCCAGGTCTGCTCATTAGTAGCCTCAGCCAATCAGAGGGCCAGGTCTGCTCATTAATAGCCTCAGCCAATCAGAAGGTCAGGTTTGCTCATTAATAGCCTCAGCCAATCAGAAGGCCAGGTTTGCTCATTAGTAGCCTCAGCCAATCAGAAGGCCAGGTCTGCTCATTAATAGCCTCAGCCAATCAGAAGGCCAGGTTTGCTCATTAGTAGCCTCAGCCAATCAGAAGGCCAGGTCTGCTCATTAATAGCCTCACCCAATCAGAAGGCCAGATTGAGACGTTGTTACAGGGAGGGGCAGAAATGAACTTCAGCACCGTACTTTCAAAGTGACAAACCTGCTGAAAGTTTAGTTCAGACAAACAGCTGCTGTGTAAAAACTATGTGATCTCATGAAATCATTCTTGAACCTGAGTGAGAGAACAGATTGTTTTTTACTCATGGAAAGTTTCACATTTTTATGATGTTTTATGTCAGAGATATGATCAGTTAAATACAGTCCTTATGCTTCAGAACTAGAGCATGACAGGAATTTAACATGGAGCTAGATAGGACAGGAAGTGGTACTTCCCTGACTTCTGATGCACTTTGAGAGAAAACCAGTTGTCCTACAACAAAACCATAAACACTGACTGAAAGAAGACACAATGCCAACATTTTGTTGTATAATTTGTCTGTGTATCATGAAAATGGTGGCTGTAGAAAGAAGTTGTTGCTAAGAAATAGTTTTAAGCCAGCTGCACTCTAGGTCACATGACTGTGTGGCTGAGCTCAGTGCGTTTACTGTAGTTTTTTGTGATTCACATCACCATGGTAACTGGAAACATCACTAAAAGCAATAGCACACCTCCCACCATCAAGCTGGTTGTTTTGATATAAGTTGTAGGGCTGCATGTTGCCGTTTGGGACACATTAATGTTTGACCATAAAAAGATAGAAAAAACAGATCTTTTCTGAGGTGGATCATAAAAGGTGAAGGCGGAGGAACGCCCTGATTAAACATCAAACACAAATGGAATTATAATGTTTTTTAAACCAACATGAATTTAAAATGTTTGTAATAAAATAATATACTAAAAAATGTAAAAGGAAATGAAAGTGAAAGTTAAATAAAAATATTTTTGTTTTCAGAAAAAAAAATCTAAAAGTAATGAGCACTGAGATGAATGATAAATGATAAGATCGATGAGTTGTGATAAAAATGAGATGAAAGTAAAGTCAGTCCTCTCCTGACGTTTGGTTGTTTCCTGCTCAGAAAATGAAGGAACAAGCTCAACTTTACTCATCGGAGGTGAAACAGATCGACCTGGACATCAACAGAACCTTCAGAAACCACATCATGTTCATGGATCGCTTTGGGGTCCGGTAAGTCTCACAGAGTGGAGTCAGGCTTCATCCAGATGATCAGGTTTGTTTAAACCCACCAGCTCTGTTCATGCTGAGTGCGTTCAGAAGGAAGGATCTAATAAATGTGGAGATGTGGGAGGAGCTTCAGCTGTTTCTAATGACCTCATGTTTCCTTGTTTCCTCTCCTTGTTCCCTCAGGCAGCAGTCTCTGTTCCATGTCCTCGCAGCGTATTCAGTTTATAACACCGTGAGTAAAACTTCAAAATACTCAGTAAAGTTTTACTACATTTAGGTTTTCTGAGTATCATCCATCATCCATCCATCATCCATCCACCCCCCTGAAGGTGATCTGGGTGTCAGACCTGCTCGCAGCAGATGAGGGTGATATCTGGACTCAGGTGAGGATCAACAGATCTCTGGTCCATCTCTGGGTCAGAACCAAGGCTTTTAATCTGAACCTTCTGCAGGTTTTCAGTTGGTCTCGCTCCAAACAGAGGAGTTGGTGGTTGAAAGAGGTTTTCAGCAGAGTGGGGGTCTGTGGGGGTCAGGTGCCGGTGGGGACCTGAAGTGTTTTCTGAACTGGAGCAGATCCAACAGCCTGATTATCAGTGAAGCTGAAGGTGTCGGTAAGAATCCTCTCCAGTCAGTGAAGCAATCAGAACCACACGACTGCTTCTAATTTCCATCCTGGATGATTTCAACCAAAATCAGTTCTTCATGTTTGTTTCACATTAAAATCTGAGGAAGAAAAGCAGCCGTTTAAACTTCACAGGCAGGAAATTATTCTACACTGTAAAACCCAGGAGAGACGAAATAATCAGGTAAAAATACTTTCTGAAACAGAGTTTTACCAATCAAAGCAGCTGAATCAGAAAGTCAGCTTCAGTTTTAGAAAAGATTAAAGAACGTCAGACTGAAGGACTCAAGTGGAACAAATGATAAAGTTTGTAGGAACACGTTCTGTCCTTCCATCACTGCAGCTGACAGGCTTCAGCTGAAGAACCTGTAAAACTGAATCCTTTTTAAAAAGAAACAGTTTCAGCTCTAAATGTGACGCCATGAATGAAACGTTTGAGCTGCAGGAGTTCGTTGTGAATCAGAATCAGTTTTTAAACACATTTCTTCAACGCTCTCTCTGAACAGTTCAGGTTCTTCAATAACATCTGAGATCTTTAACCAGAAGCTGAAAATATCTGATATAAAAAGTACAAATGATTCTTTTAGAGTGGATCTTAAGGAAAAAACTGCTTCTGTTTTTAACTCAAAGTGATTTAAGCATAAAAAACAATCATTACAGACCCAGATCCTCACTTAGATTTAACTCAAACTAAATTTATTAAACACAACTGCTGGACCTTTGTGATAACAAAACATTGTTAACTCCAGGTTTTTTACAGAAACTGAGGCGACACAAGCTGAAAGTCGTCAATTCAATTCAGATTTATTGTCACATCACACAGCACAAGAGTACAGGTGAGTGAAAAACTTGAGTGCAAATTCCCACCTATATGCAGATCACAATATACAGTGGTTTGCAAAAGTATTC
>NW_013952505.1:1540737-1543519 GCF_001266775.1 Austrofundulus limnaeus | reverse complement strand
GTTAGGACCTGTCCCTGTCAGGATATGTCCCTGTTAGGACCTGTCCCTGTCAGGATATGTCCCTGTCAGGACCTGTCCCTGTCAGTATATGTCCCTGTTAGGACCTGTCTCTGTCAGGACCTGATCCAGTCAGGACCTGATCCTGTCAAGACATGTCCCTGTCAGGATATGTCCCTGTCAGGACCTGATCCTGTTAGGACCTGTCCCTGTCAGGATATGTCCCTGTTAGGACCTGTCCCTGTCAGTACCTGTCCCTGTCAGGACATGTCTCTGTCAGGACCTGTCCCTGTCAGGACCTGTCCCTGTCAGGACCTGATCCTGTCAGGACCTGATCCTGTCAGGACCTGATCCTGTCAGGACCTGATCCTGTCAGGACCTGTCCCTGTCAGGATATGTCCCTGTTAGGACCTGTCTCTGTCAGGATATGTCCCTGTTAGGACCTGTCTCTGTCAGGACCTGATCCAGTCAGGACCTGATCCTGTCAGGACCTGTCCCTGTCAGGATATGTCCCTGTCAGGACCTGATCCTGTTAGGACCTGTCCCTGTCAGGATATGTCCCTGTTAGGACCTGTCTCTGTCAGGACCTGATCCAGTCAGGACCTGATCCTGTCAAGACCTGTCCCTGTCAGGATATGTCCCTGTCAGGACCTGATCCTGTCAGGACCTGATCCTGTCAGGACCTGATCCTGTCAGGACCTGTCCCTGTCAGTACCTGTCCCTGTCAGGACATGTCTCTGTCAGGACCTGTCCCTGTCAGGACCTGTCCCTGTCAGGACCTGATCCTGTCAGGACCTGATCCTGTCAGGACCTGATCCTGTCAGGACCTGATCCTGTCAGGACCTGTCCCTGTCAGGACCTGATCCTGTCAGGACCTGTCCCTGTCAGGACCTGTCCCTGTCAGGACCTGATCCTGTCAGGACCTGTCCCTGTCAGGACCTGATCCTGTCAGGACCTGTCCCTGTCAGGACCTGTCCCTGTCAGGACCTGATCCTGTCAGGTCCTGTCCCTGTCAGGACCTGTCAGCTTTAGATCAACGTTACCATGAAAACAACAGGTTCTTGTTTTTCTGTGATGTTTTTTAGAAACAAGTCAATCTGCTCCGTAAATAAAAAATAAACACGTGAACAAAGCTCCTCCTACCTGTGATCTAAATAAATGTTATAGTTTAGTAATAATTATAATTAAATAAGTTTAGTAATATAGTTATAGTAAGTTTGTCAGGCCTGTAATCATGTTATCAGGTGGTTTATTTGGCTGCAGCTAACGGACAAAAAGAAAAAAAACTCTTTGAACAAGTTTAGATAAAAACTTTCAGGAAACAACATCTGGATGCTCCGAGCTCCAAACCTTCATCAGTTGCAGACGAACATCTCATCTGCATCTGATGAACTTTTGCAGTCAACCAAATTCAAAATGGCTGCCGTAGCTGTGTGACCTTAAAAGCCAGCTGTAGTTCAGTCCGTTTTACAGATGTTGGGTGATAATCTGGTGTGGTAGTAGCTGAGAGTTAACCACAACATATAATCCAAGTGCCACTCATTGTGTGAGGTCTTTCCTTAAAACGTTAGCAGTTACTGGGTGGGTCCAGTCTTTCTGCCTGTTAGCACAATATCTCATAAACCATTAGATAGATTTTCAGCAGGTCCAGAAATAACTATTAGTCAGGTGAAGCAGAGCTGTGCAGATGAAAGTATTGTTATAAAAACATAACATCTGCACAAACGTGTGTTTTTTCTACAGTATTTCTTGTGATGACAGAGTAAAATGTTGCAGCTCAGTGTTTTCAGAACTCACCTACAGAAACTGATCAGGGACTCGCAGGAAAAAGCTGAAACTTGACAGAAAGCTGTCAGATGGTCTTTTTCCTCCTAAGGGAAGATGACCTCAGCAGAATAAGTCCTGGTGAAATCTGAGTCCTGAGCTCTGAAAAGTCTTCTTCTTCTTTTCCATGTGTACCCACAATCCTGTGGTGGTGGTCTGGCAGGTTTCAGCCTCTGTCAGCACATCTGTCCTGCTGAAGACCCTCTGAGGTCTGGGAACAAACACTTCCTGACTCAGGCCGGCAGCAGTTCTGCACGTGTGTTGCTTTAAACAAACAATGGCTGTTAAAATACAGGATTTATTTTTAATTTTTTTGATATGAAATTTGTGTGTATAATCTGGGATTAAAATAACCTAAAACAGATTCATTGATGTAAGAACTGAGTCAGGTTTGATTGCAACAAATATAAAACATTTGTTTACATTCAAACAATGACCAGTCCACTTCAGACAGTCTTAGTGGATGTCAAAATAATCCCTGATGTAAACAGTCAAGAAAATAATCCCTGATGTAAGCAGTCAGTAAAATAATCCCTGATGTAAGCAGTCAGTAAAATAATCCCTGATGTAAGCAGTCAGTAAAATAATCCCTGATGTAAGCAGTCAAGTAAATAATCTCTGATGTAAACAGTCAAGTAAATAATCCCTGATGTAAGCAGTCAAGTAAATAATCCCTGATGTAAGCAGTCAAGTAAATAATCCCTGATGTAAACAGTCAAGTACATAATCCCTGATGTAAACAGTCAAGTAAATAATCCCTGATGTAAACAGTCAAGTAAATAATCTCTGATGTAAACAGTCAGTAAAATAATCCCTGATGTAGACAGTCAAGTAAATAATCCCTGATGTAAACAGTCAAGTAAATAACCTGTGATGTAAACAGTCAGTAAAATAATCCCTGATGTAAACAGTCAGTAAAATAATCCCTGATGTAAACAGTCAGTAAAATAATCCCTGATGT
>NW_013952505.1:1536417-1540465 GCF_001266775.1 Austrofundulus limnaeus | reverse complement strand
ACATAATCTCTAATGTAAACAGTCAGTAAATAATCTCTGATGTAAACAGTCAGTAAAATAATCCCTGATGTAAACAGTCAGTAAAATAATCCCTGATGTAAACAGTCAAGTAAATAATCCCTGATGTAAACAGTCAGTAAAATAATCCCTGATGTAAACAGTCAGTAAAATAATCCCTGATATAAACAGTCAAGTAAATAATCCCTGATGTAAGCAGTCAGTAAAATAATTCCTGATGTAAGCAGTGAAGTAAATAATCCCTGATTTAAGAAGTCAAGTAAATAATCTCTGATGTAAACAGTCAGTAAAATAATCTCTGTATATAAACATTTAGTGAAATAATCCCTGATGTAGTCAGTGAAATAATCTCTCATGTAAACAGTCAGTAAAATAATCTCTGATGTAAAAAGTCAGTAAATAATCTGATGTAAACAGTCAGTATAATAATCTCTGATGTAAACAGTCAGTAAATAATTTGATGTAAACAGTCAGTAAAATAATCTCTATATATAAACATTTAGTGAAATAATCTCTGATGTAGTCAGTAAAATAATCTCTCATATAAACAGTCAGTAAAATAATCTCTGATGTAAATAGTCAGTAAATAATATGATGTAAACAGTCAGTAAAATCATCCCTGATGTAAACAGTCAGTAAAATAATCTCTGTAAACAGTCAGTAAAATAGTCTCTGATGTAAACAATCGGTAAAATAATCTCTGTATATAAACATTTAGTGAAATAATCCCTGATGTAGTCAGTTAAATTATCTCTGATGTAAACAGTCAGTAAATAATCTCTGATGTAAACAGTAAAATAATCTCTGATGTAAACAGTCAGTAAATAATCTGATGTAAACAGTCAGTAAATAATCTGATGTAAGCAGTCAGTAAAATAATCTCTGATGTAAACAGTCAGTGAAATAATCTCTGATGTAAACAGTCAGTAAATAATCTGATGTAAACAGTTGGTAAAATAATCTCTGATGTAAACAGTCAGTAAATAATCTGATGTAAACAGTCGGTAAAATAATCTCTGATGTAAACAGTCAGTAAATAATCTGATGTAAACAGTCTGTAAATAATCTCTGATGTAAACAGTCGGTAAAATAATCTCATGTAAACAGTCAGTAAACTAATATCTTATGTAAACAGTCAGTAAATAATCTGATGTAAACGTCGGTAAAATAATCTCTGTATATAAACATTTAGTGAAATAATCTCTGATGTAGTCAGTGAAATTATCTCTGATGTAAACAGTCAGTAAATAATCTCTGATGTAAACAGTAAAATTATCTCTGATGTAAACAGTCAGTAAATAATCTGATGTAAACAGTCAGTAAAATAATCTCTGATGTAAACAGTCAGTGAAATAATCTCTGATGTAAACAGTCAGTAAATAATCTGATGTAAACAGTCAGTAAAATAATCTTTGATGTAAACAGTCAGTAAATAATCTGATGTGAACAGTCGGTAAATAATCTCTGATGTAAACAGTCTGTAAATAATCTGATGTAAACAGTCGGTAAATAATCTGTGATGTAAACAGTCGGTAAAATAATCTCTGATGTAAACAGTCAGTAAAATAATCTCTGATGTAAACAGTAAAATTATCTCTGATGTAAACAGTCAGTAAATAATCAGATGTAAACAGTCAGTAAATAATCTGTTGTAAACAGTCAGTAAATAATCCGATGTAAACAGTCGGTAAAATAATCTCTGATGTAAACAGTCAGTAAATAATCTGTTGTAAACAGTCAGTAAATAATCTGATGTAAACAGTCGGTAAAATAATCTCTGATGTAAATAATCTGATGTAAACAGTCAGTAAATAATCTGTTGTAAACAGTCAGTAAATAATCTGTTGTAAACAGTCGGTAAAATAATTTCTGATGTGAACAGTCAGTAAATAATCTGATGTAAACAGCCAGTAAATAATTTGATGTAAACAGTCGGTAGAATAATCTCTGATGTAAATAATCTGATGTAAGCACAATCAGAGGGAGAACAGTGGGATCACAGACTTTTGAGAAGAAGCTGAGAGGTTGAGAGGACTCAGGAGAAGGTTGATGCTGATCAAATGAGCTGAATCTTCTGAACTCTAACAGGATTGTGTCTAATCTGACACACAGTCATTCAGTCATGTAGGAAGTGTTAAAAACATAAAAAAAAATCAGATAAAACCAGTTGAAAAGATCCACAAAGCTTTGAGCTGTCACTGACTCAGAGACTTGTTGTGTTTGTGATTCTGCAGACCCCGTTCACCCTAACCCTTCGCTTGTGGGACATTTTCATCCTGGAGGGAGAGCGCCTCCTCACTGCCATGGCCTACACCCTCCTGAAGATACACAAGAGTAAATAATCCATCAGTCATCTCTGACTGCTCTTTTTTATTTCTTTTAGTCACTTCAGTAGAAAACAGAACAGAATATGAAGATTGTTTATAGAGAAAAAGAAAGAGAAGAAAAAAGAGAAATGAATTAGAGAAGATATGAAATGAAAACCAAGAAAACACAAGACAACACACCAACATCTGTCTGCACACCTGCAAAAATGGAGAAAACAAAAACACAGCAACAAAATACATATCCTAATAATTATAACCTTCCTGAAACATGCTTAAATGTAAATGAAACATCTCAAGTAACTTTTAAATGTCTTTTTGCATCATTTTATAAACAACTGTATTTAAACTCAGCTCTTCATCATCATCATGGCCTCATCTTCCTCCTGTCTCCTGCAGCAGAACTTCAGCTGCTTCCAGGTTTCACAKGTTCTCTTTGTGTTTGGTGCAGAGCGGCTCCTGAAGATGTCCTTGGAGGAGCTGAGGGAGTTCTTGCAGGAGCGGATCTCTCAGATCTTCTTCCACAGCGATGATGTTGTGATTGAGCAGCTGCAGGCCTCCATGATGGAGCTGAAGAAGATGAAGCTGGACCTTCCTCCTCCAGGTACAACGCTGTGCTTCTGTCTGATGGTGGAAGGTTCTGTGACTCGGTGTCTTTCTGGATCTCTTGACTTGATTTCAGGGAAAGCTGAGGAGCTGCCTCAGAAGCTTCTTGGGGAGGAGCTGCTGGATCCGGTCCAGCCCTCCAGAGTGAGGCCGTCTTCAGATGCTGGTTTCCCCAGAGCTGGACTGAGCCTCCACATCATCTCCCAACGTATGGATTCTGTATGTGTAGACCAGAGTCCCTCCAAGGATCCCAGTGGTCCTGATGCTTTGGAGGAGCAGGAGACCCAGCTGCCCTCTCCTGACCCCATCATCATCCACAGTCAGGTCCTGCCCACACCTGACCACAACCCTCTGATGGGACCTCCACCGTACCAGACGCTGGCCAGCCCAGTCCCAGCTGATCATTTGTTCCCACTGCCCGACCAGGACAGGAATAAAACCTATCTGGACCCAGTGGACTCGACTGGACCTCAAACCTTTTCAGCATCTATGATCCAAGACACAGCCCCAGCTCTGGACCTGGTTCAGTCTGAGAGTCTGTCAGGACCAGAGGGGTCTGAGGACAAAGGTCCAACCCAATCATTAGACCAACACTCCACTTTGTTCTCCAACAGGACCACAAACCAGGATCTGGGTGCTGGACCAGCTAAAAACCAGGCTTCAAACGGTTCCTGAGAGTTCAGGAGGTCAAAGGTCATCATGGGTTTGATGTTTTGATCCTCAATGAAGAAGTTTACAGTATTTAGCAATAAGTGCTTCAGACTGGTCTTTCTGTTCAGGACCAGAACTGATCCTGGGTCTGTTACTGGTCCAACATTCAAACAGAGCCTTTCAGTCCAGGTTCATCAGTTCTGGAGAAGTCACTTTGGTTGGTTCAGTCCTGAAAGTTGCCTGACTCTGAAATGACTCTTTAGTTTTTCTGTTGCTGCATTTAAACCTGAGTCCTCATTAAAACTCTTGATCCGGTCCAGAAAAGTCCTCATTAAAACTCTTGATCTGGTCCAGAAAAGTCCTCATTAAAACTCTTGATCCGGTCCAGAAAAGTCCTCATTAAAACTCTTGATCCGGTCCAGAAAAGTCCTCATTAAAACTCTTGATCC
>NW_013952505.1:1533093-1534797 GCF_001266775.1 Austrofundulus limnaeus | reverse complement strand
ACAGGACCAGGACCAGCACCAGGACAGGACCAGGACAGGACCAGGACAGGACCAGGACCAGGACAGGACAGAACAGGACCAGGACCAGGACCATGACCAGGACAGGACAACACCAGGACCATGACCAGGACAGGACCAGGACCAGGACAGGACCAGGACAGGACAACACCAGGACCATGACCAGGACAGGACCATGACCAGGACAGGACCATGACCAGGACAGGACCAGGACCATGACTAGGACAGGACAATACCAGGACCATGACCAGGACAGGACCATGACCAGGACAGGACCAGGACCAGGACCAGGACAGGACCAGGCAGTACCAGGACAGGACAGGACCAGGACCTGCCCATCATTAGGGAGCCAGAGTCTGATCCACAGACTTCCCTTCATGTTGAAGGTGGACCCCCACCCAGCCTGGTTTCTGGGGTCCCTCCTGGTTGGAGGTCAGGTTTGTGTTATTATTGTCTAACTGGTTGTGTCAGTGGTAGGACCAGCAGCTGTGTTAGTAAAATAACTCCTTCTGAGAATAAACTGGAATCAGTGAATTAACTTAAATCCATTTAGTCGGACTTGTTTCTTCAGTTTTCCTCACCTGTTGACTCAGGTTCTTTGTTCCACAGTTCCTGCAGGATGAAGGCTGGACCCGTCAGGTTCTGAGCTGGAACCTTTAGCTCAGACCCAGGTTCTGGTTCTGAGTCCAGGACAAGAGATTTTGTCAGTAAAGCTGAATTTCTACAATTTTTGGCAGCTTTATTTTTATTTTTTCAGCTAAACTAAGTCTCTGGGAGCACAGAGCACCTGGCTACGTTCATATTTACTGTCTTCATAAAACAGGACCAAGATGTCCAGAAGCTCAAACTGAACTTTTTATGAAGAATAATAAACTCATCTGGCAGAGGAATAACTCCTGTTTTTAACAGCAGGTCCACGCTCAGAGTTGTTGAATCTAAATTTAAAAACAATGATTGACTTTATGTTTTTACACCAACTGTTCTCTGGTTGTCTGTAAAAACCAACATGTTCAGTGTTCCTGGKCCAAAGGAGGACTGAGTCCCTTATTCTGAAGGTCCACGTACAGGAAGTGTTTGGTGACTGAAATGAATGAAAGAGGAAGTCCTGTTTACACATTGTTCTCATCGGTTCATCCTTCTTCAGTCCAAACAGAGTTAAACAGGTAACAGCCCAGTACCGTGTACCGGTCCACGCTTTGGTGTTTTGTTGGAACAAATCTGAGCAGAACCAGAGGTTCTGAAATAAATGASAACCACAAACACCCAACAGTCCAAAGTCAACAGATTTTATTCCTTCAGCACTGAAGTTCTTCACAGTAACATCACAAGGGAATACATTGTCAGTGGAGGTCCTGGTCCAGGCAGCACTCTGAGTCCAGTCTGTGTGCTTCGGATCCCACAGTAGAAAAGGAGGAAAGTGAAAGATGAAAGATATTGCTTTAGTTTCTCTTGGACAAGCCCCGCCCCCAACCGGCCTGAGTCAGGAGGAGAGAGGAGTCCTCCAACCAGCCTGAGTCAGGAGGAGAGAGGAGTCCTCCAACCAGCCTGAGTCAGGAGGAGAAAGGAGGCCTCCAACCGGCCTGAGTCAGGAGGAGAGAGGAGTCCTCCAACCAGCCTGAGTCAGGAGGAGAGAGGAGGCCTCCAACCAGCCTGAGTCAGGAGGAGAGAGGAGGCCTCCAACCAGCC
>NW_013952505.1:1530080-1532004 GCF_001266775.1 Austrofundulus limnaeus | reverse complement strand
GGAGGAGGAGGAGGAGGAGGAGGCTAAGTCTACATTCTGAAATACAACAAAACTAATCCTCAACATATTTTACAAGATTTCTCTCTTCAAACAAATGCAAGAAAAAGAACAAAAGTTTACAAAAAATAAGTTAAAATGACAAAATATCCTTAAATAATTGATCTGAGGAACATTCTTTGCATCTGGGGTATAAATAAGATGATTAAATAAGTAGAAAAGCAGATTAGTATCGTCTGAAACCTGCAGATAATACACAACAACCTGAACAACAAAACGTCTAAAAACACAAAAGAAAGGTTGTGAAAAGTGCAAAATGAAAAGTGAAAATAAAGATTTGAGCAGAGGTCCCAGCAGGACGAGCCAACACCTCCAACAACACTGATTCATCACAGATCAATCACATGATGTCATCAAGAATAAAAACAAGTCTGAAAACGACCAAATGATAAACAGATGTTCTACTGTCACACATCTGTGTCCRGGATAAACTTCCTGTAACGTTAGTGCTTCTAGTTTTTATTTCATAAGAACTTCAACATGAGGAGAGTTTTATTCTTCAGTGTTTAGTTACTGACCACATGATGCAGCTTTGAACAAATCAGGTTCCTTTTAATCTGATTTTTCCTTTAATTTAAAAACTGATTTAAGAACAAAAAATTCATCAAACTCTGAAATAACTGAAGTCAAGAAGAAATGTTGGTTTTACTTCTGCTTTGTGGCGACAGGATGAAGAAAGTCTGAAGTTTTTGTTTCCAACCAACAACGGAGGAAATACACAAAGTACCACACATTGCTGTACTTCTATAGTTTTTTTACACAGATGAATTAAAAATGAAAATGTTTTCTTTGTCTTTATAAACCTGCTGAAATCTGTAAACTGGTTTGTTCATTACTACAGAACAAACCTCAGAGTTCAGTGATCCTCTGAGCTGCTCAGGATCAAAACTGCTCTGAAAACACAAACTTTTACTAAGTGGATTTCATAAAGTCATTTACTGAYTACTAACTGGATTATACTGGAACTTAATGGTCTTCTGTCCACACACCTACAGGAAACATCCAGCTTTGGAGCCATGTTGGAATAAAAACACAAAACTTGATGTCTGACAGAAATCACTGCACTYAAACAACTTTATGTCCCAAACCTGTCCAAAAACCTCAAAGTTTATGTGCAGTTTTAAACATGTTCCGGCTGGTTTTACTCACATTTTGTCTCACCCACCATGCTGTGTGTAATCTGAAGACGATGATGCAGATCAGATGTGAGTCTTGTTGAGGAGAATTACTACTTTAAATATTGTCTGTACGGCCAACAGGACACGACTGTTTTCATGTTTTCAGTGAAAACAGWTCAGGATTAAGATGACGTCATCATGTGATCCAGCCTCTGCAGAGCTGCTGCATCAGGTCTTCTTACTGTGCTGCGTGCTTCATTCTGCTGTGTGACACGTCTAACATGCAGCTCCATCAAATGTTTGAAATACTGCAGCAGTTTGATCAGAGCGTCTCAGAGAATCAACACAACTAAAGGGTGACGAACACACAGGAAGTGTGGCTCTGTTGGCACATGAGATTGTT
This sequence comes from Austrofundulus limnaeus, assembly GCF_001266775.1. Lineage (NCBI taxonomy): Eukaryota > Metazoa > Chordata > Actinopteri > Cyprinodontiformes > Rivulidae > Austrofundulus > Austrofundulus limnaeus. The sequence goes on along the minus strand of NW_013952505.1, from coordinate 1,530,426 downwards.
GTCTGACATGGAAACAAACACCAGGAATGACTGAAGCTTTTAAAACAGTGTCAACCAACACAAAACAACCAAATGTAAGAGGTGTTAAAGAAAGTGTAAAGACTTTAGTGTACAGAACATTAACTGGTCTATACAAAACAAAAGATGAGTCATTTGTGTAACATCACTAAACGTCCCCCCGACACTGTTCAGGGCTGCAAGAATCAATTCAGTCAAACTTCACAAAAAACCTCTCAGCATTAAAAATACAATCCAGCCAGTCTTTGTCCTCCATTTGTTTCATTCAGTCCTTCATCAGATCCATTGGACTCTTCAGATACCATGAAGACGTGCTGTTTGTGTGTGT
>NW_013952505.1:1525496-1528190 GCF_001266775.1 Austrofundulus limnaeus | reverse complement strand
AAGAAGGACGTATTTGTCGGCCGCATCGGAGGAGTCTTCGGTTTTGGCCGTCCTTCGTCGCGGCGCTGTGACGTATGAGGACGATGAATTGGACCTTCGGAGGACCCGTCCTGCCGGTTTGGACACAGCGTTGATGTGACGGTCTTGTGATGACTCAGCACTTTTCTAACCACTTCAAGACTTTCTGAAGGATCAGTTGTGACCAAACACCTTCCTGCTACAGGAGTTTGAAGTATTTTTGCCTGAATTAACCAAACAGATCCTTGTTTTCATCAGATCCTCCAGGATCTTTTCTAACCCTTTCAGGATTACAGAGTAAACTGTTGTTGTCTTTTTTAAAATGATCAACACGTCTGAGCATAAAAGGACCATTTGAAGATGTTGATTGTTGCTACAGTTTCCCATCAGGCCTTTAGATGTGGTGAGGATGATGATCACATCAACAGAAGCTGAGCTGTGAGCTAAAATAAGGAGTTAGATAATATTCAGCTTCAGTAATAAAACCCTGATTGGTTGTGAGTCTCTCAGTATGAAGCATCAGRCCTGAGCTGCAGAGGTGACGTTACCAAGGTTTCCTCACGGTGAAACTCTGATTCTTTGCACAGATTTTCAGTTAAAAAAGAAAGTCTTGACTGGGACACCCTCAGATGTCTTCTTTGTCTGTGTGGAAGTGAAGAGTCTCAGGTTCTCCTGCAGACTGACGGGTCCAAACCAGCACTGGAAGACTTTTACAACCAGATTCACTTCACTCAATTCAAACACATTATTCAGACTTTATTCAACCAAAGTTAAACTAATGTAGGACTTGTGCAGTAAACTTCACCATCAGTGCACCACAGGTGATGTTCATCCTCTCATTATTACACTACATTTCCTTTATTTAGCATTTAAGTTACTTGTTTAATAAATTGGTTTTAATGCTTTTAATTTAGTCTCTGCTGCTGTTTAAAGCACTTTCCTTAAAGACAGCAATAAAGTACATTTCTATTGTCTATTAGCTCTTTACTGTGTATAACTGCAGAGCTACACTGTTTTCTGTGATATTTCATGATCTACAGCAGAATTCTTGGTTCAGGCATCTTCCAGAGCTCTGTTGGACCCGACGTCACGTTAACATCCATCACAGAAATCACCAAAACGATTGTTAGGATGAAAACTTTTAAAAGGTGTTTTAAAACCACTGAGAACAAATAAAACATGCAAAAACCATGAGACAGTACACACTACACACTCACACATCATCTGCAGAGTTAGTGGTTCAGAGAGTTGTTATGGTCGTGCGCCTGGAGTGATGTTCACACTTACCATTWCTCCTCAGCAGTTTTTGATTTTTAGTGACTAAAACAAAGTGACCAACCCAGTGTGAAGCCAAACATGCACGAAGAGCCACAGACAGTAAAATGCATCCATCTTTTCAAATCATTTAATCTGTTTTTTTTTTTAGATTTAAGACATATTAAATCAAACTGTTAAATACTAATTATGTCCATAAYTAACTTACTGGATATTTTAAAACAGATTATTATCTGAATTAAAGATTTAAAGCTTTTTGTTGTAATAAAAAAACTTTTAAAGTATTTTTTCCACTGTTTCTTAATGATCAATCATGTAATTAATAAATTCATAGGAACAGTTAGCAGGTTAATGAAAATCCCTTTTATTTGGAGCTAAACTGAAAAAAATCAAAAKTATCACACAATAATTTATAAAAAGTGTTGGAGAAAGATTAAAAACTACATGTGAGGTCCAAGCATCTACTAGAACTAMTAGTTTTATAATATTTCTGTGTAAAACTGAAGACTTGAGCATCAAAATGAGTAGATTTGAAATGTCTTGTGATTAAATGATCTGTTCAGAGGACCTGTTCTTACTGCAGCTTTGTTAGTGCACACTGCTGACTGCTGGCTTTAAAACACACAGTTAGCTCCTGGTTCTTTGGCTCTTACCACATTTGGAGGATTTACTGGGCAAAGAAGCAGAGCGCTGAGAGCCATCTGAGGGCAGAGGACAGGGTCAGAAACAACATGGCCGCCTCCCCCACACCACCACTCCCCCTACATGGTTAACTCGAGACATGAGGGTTTTTTAAATCCGTTCCAACACAACTGCTCCTAAACTACACACAGTTTGAAYACATTACTTAGAAAAAATACTAAGTGCAGTTATGGGCCATCATTAGGGCACACAGACTCTGGGTGTCTGCCTTTCTCTGGACAGACTAGTTCAAAAACCTTTTGTGAAAAGCTTCTAAAATGGAAACATCTCATCACAAGATATTTACCCAGAAGACAGGCTGCAACATGAAATAAACTCACCAACAAAACAGTAAAGAACCCAGAAGAAATGGTGTAATTTGGARGTTATTTATCTGGCTTGCAGACCAACAACAACAGTATTATATTAGTTTAAACTGATCTACAACAATGTTAAAGTTTATCACAATAACTTCAGAGACAATTTATTGTCCAGTAAAATTTGTTATTGGGACATGCCTAACCATCACTACCATCACTACCATCATCACCATCATCACTACCATCATCACCATCATCACTACCATCACTACCATCATCACTACCATCATCACTACCATCATCACTACCATCATCACTACCATCATCACTACCATCATCACTACCATCATCACTACCATCATCACTACCACCATCACTACATCACTACCACCATCACTAC
>NW_013952505.1:1516805-1524734 GCF_001266775.1 Austrofundulus limnaeus | reverse complement strand
CATCACTACCACCATCACTACCACCATCACTACCATCATCACTAACATCATCACTACCACCATCATCATCATCACTACCATCATCACTACCATAATCACCATCATCACTACCATCATCACTACCACCATCACTACCATCACTACCATCATCACCATCATCACTACCATCATCACCATCATCACTACCATCACTACCATCATCACTACCATCATCACTACCATCATCACTACCACCATCACTACCATCATCACCATCATCACTACCATCATCACCATCATCACTACCATCACTACCATCATCACCATCATCACTACCATCATCACCATCATCACTACCATCATACTACCATCATCACTACCACCATCACTACCATCATCACTACCATCATCACTACCATCATCACCATCATCACTACCATCATCACTACCATCATCACTACCATCATCACTATCATCATCACTACCATCACTACCATCATCACTACCATCATCACTACCATCATCACCATCATCACTTCCGTCATCACTACCATCATCACTACCATCATCACCATCACATGATGGAGTCTGATAAGGTTCCTGCTGTGAGATTCCATCAGGTCAGGGTACAGTTACCAGCATGTGGTGCAGATGTCACAGTGGTCAGTTGTACCTCCACATATTGTGAAGGTTATGGTTGCTCAAGGCAGACTACAACCAGAGAGGATTGTTGCACCGCAAAGTTCTTCACTTGGTCTTCAGAGGAGTCTTACACTTTTTGCTCTCTCCTGAACCCGTCCCTCCTTTCCTGCTTCACAYCTTTGTCAAGCCTTTCTTCTATCTATCATCTGAAACAAAAGGAACTATGGATTTGGTCAACTGGTCTCTGAACACAATCAACACTATTTTTTCCACATTGAGATTGGAACAAGGGGAGCGCAGCTGTTCCAGTGGAATGGTTGCTGCTGGTCGGGTCACTGGTTCTTGGGGCTGGAACCTGATCTGTTTGGCACTGCTTTCCATTGAAGACATGGAAGATTTATTCATGTTTGGATTTAAGATAACTGGATTCCTGCTGATCGGCTGTGGAGGAGTTCTGGCTTATCGTAAACTGAAAGTGATCCTGACAGCAGTCTGGGCCTGTGAGAAGCTGTCAGGAACCATGGATGGAATCTCCCATACTGGTAACACACAGACTCAGATGCTGGGGGAAGTAAGTCRCAAACTGGACATGATTCTGACAAGAATCGCAGCACGGGAGCGTGCCTCTGGGATATAAGGATTACACCTGGGTGAAGCTTCAGTTGGAGAGAGGCGAGAAGACACAGAATTCGGAACATTTGTTTTTTTTCACCATTTTCAGAGATGCACTAAAGACTGAAAGCAGCAAAGAAATTCAAGGCTGCTTGTTCCAAAACAATTGTGTTTATCTTTTCAGAACCCAGCTACTGGCCTTCGGCTGGCACGTTACCTAAAAATTCCCCAGGAGGATATGTCAACAAGGGCTTGAACTGGTAGTGATTCAGGGGACCCTGACCAGCACTATGTAAGTGACATCCTGTCTGCAGGAACCCCCCCCCCAATCAAACATGAAATAAGCTCCAACACAAACTCCTACATGTTACCAGTTTGCTAGATCTTGAGAAGCAMCTCCAGCCGCTGTGTGTTGACCTGCTGCAGGAGAGAACACACAATGCTCCGACTCAACTCTGCACTAAACCCCAAACAGTAAATTGTAGGATATTTACTGACACACTGCAAAGCAGAGGGGACAACAGCGTCTGAAGCAGAGTGCTGACAGTGTGCACCTGACTTTCAGATGTACTAAATATAGACACTAAACAATGACACGACCAGTTCACACTGTGGGTGTAAAARGATTRTYTCTGCATATCCTCCACCCAGTATCTGCTAATCATCATATAATCTGCATATTCATGAAGTCTGACATGCTGAATGGGCTGCTGCTGCTGTTTTAATCATCTGACAGATGCAGTCCTCACTGCGCACCGTTAGTAAATTAGCTCTGTGTGCATCAGGTTTGTTCATGGTTTTATACAAACTAATCTTTGCTAAATCGACCCCATAGAACCCTGCAGAAACCCTGGTTTGAGTTGATGAATAGAAAGAAGCTGTGTTTTCTGTGTAAAGTTGGGTCATTGACCAGTTTGATTGAAAACCTAAACTGTTATTAATCTGATCATTTGTAAATCTATTGCAGATGTTTACAACAGATACTGGCAACAACAGATGCTGCAGGCTGGGCTTGAACTGATGTTTTTTTCTCCAGTCAGCAGCCATGTTTCCATTTCTTTATAACTAACAAAGTATAAAAATTAATCTGTCAAAGTTTTGACAACTTGAATGAAGATTGTTGAGAAAAAGCAAAGACAAACATAAGGAGCCTGTTTTTGATTTAAAAACTGCTTCAATCTATTCAGAACGAAGGAGACAAAAGAAATATTAACTTCTGAAAATGAAAGATTCTTGGAACATGAAACAAGCTTTTATCCACACCAGGTGATAAAAGTATTTTACTGGACATGCAGTTTCCATCATTCTGACATGTTTCTGTGATAACTGCTGATGTGACAAACAGTGGAACTCATGCTCTGCTGCACATCTGGACTGTAATGTTCACCAGTCTGTGTGTTGCTTCTCTGTCAGCATGCAACATWTTCAGTCCATCCTAAAGGTGTCAGAGTGAAGGTGTGGATGACAGAAGCAGGTGGGCACGGAGGAAGCAGGAAGTGATGTGGGTTATCAGCACATCTACACAGTGACACACACGGTGCCTGATAACAGTTCCCATCAGTGGCAGTGACTGCAGCTGTTTCAGCTCACACACATTCAACAGACAGAGTGTAGTGGAGACTACGTCTGTCTTGTTGTGTGACACAACTGTGTGATTGGGTTGTAGTTACTTTGACTTACCACTAGAGGGCACCATTATCAAGGAAATAACCACAAATAGGACGACAACAACAACAACTACAAATTAAACAAAGACAGCTGGAGAGCATTCTTTCTTTTCTTCCAAATGTGTTCATTTCATCCCTCTTCTCTCAGGCAGCTGGTAAATCAGGAGTAGATTTTGAAAGCTTCCTGTCTACATGACAAAAAACCTCCAAACAGAAACATCCATTAGCTGGACCGACTGTCTGAGTGGGACCTGAGCTTCTCACCTAACATCCCTAACTCTGCTGTGCTGCTTGTGTTGGTGTGCACGCCATGGGGATGTGGCAGGGACATGCACGTGGAGATGCTGTGTGCTGAAAGCAGTGGGACAAGCCCAGCTGTGCCAGGACTGAGGAGGGAACTTACCAGATATCTGAGGCTGGATGCCCGGCTGCTCACTGGAACTGAGGAGCTGGGCCTGGATGGTTTCCACCACACGCTTGAAACGCCTGCTCGGACCTGAGGAGGAAGCAGAACAGCCTGCAGGTTCAGACTGCTGCCTAACAGGACTTCACCCACAGGGACAGAAAGGCTTCTTTCCAACAGTCTCAACTGGAAAACACTCATCACTTCACACATCACATGTAACCTGTAACTGAAATCTTTATGCACGCTAAAAACAGCAAGGGGCTAGATTAAAGCTAAACATAACCAAACAGCTACCTAAAAGCTAAATGCAGAACAAGGCTGGGTTGAAGCTAAAAGTAGCAGAAGAGTAGCTAAAAGCTAAAGAAGACATAAGAAGACAAAAACAGAGCTGAAGCAAAGTTTAAAGAGAAAGAAACAAAGTTTTTGAAGGAACTGAAGAAACATTTTGTTAAAGTTTGAAAAGTTACAGAAACCAGAGGTCACCTCCTGAATGAGCCAAAGGTTTGGATACATATTTCTTTAAAAATGTATGCAGAAGTACTCATATATAAGAAGTAAAGCAGAATGAAAACTGACTCAGACTACAGGAAAGACAAATATTATACCTGACTGACATTTTATTGACAAAGTTGATTTAATGTTTGTTTGATGTGTCCAGCTGTTAGACTGGGACATTAATGGTCAGAGCAGCAGATGAAGCATCGTGTGTTCACCTGACAGCAGGGTGAAGGTGACGGAGTAGATGCCGTTCTCCTTGGTGCTACTGGTGCTCTCGGTGTAGGTGATGTCCACCTGGAACTTGACCGGCTTCTGGAAAACCGTCGGACCGGCCGTGGACTTGTACTCTGCACGGAAACTGGTCTGAGAGATGACGCTGTGGCTCAGACTGGGGATCTGGGAGAAAACAGGACAGACACACAGCGGGGTGGACATGAGAGGACAAGACAAGGCAGAAGGACAGGATGGACAGGATGGACAGGATGGACAGGATGGACAGGATGGACAGGAGACATTAAGATTCTGTTCAGGCCACATGTGGACAACTACTGTAGAAATAAAGGTAGAACAAACAGACTGGTAGCGAACAGCTAATAGGAGCTAAAAAGTAGGTAAAGTATTAAAACATTCAGCTCAAAGCAGTGAACCAATAACTAAAAGCTAAAATGAGGAGAATGATACCTAAAAGCTAAAAGAAACTGTGGCTAAAAGTGGTCTAAGAGCTAATCTGCTGAGTCTGATTTGAAAGAGAAGAAGGTTTTGATTGAATTAAAGAAGTCTTTGTGTTTTTCTGAGAAGATTTCATTTTAATTTGAAAAGTTGAAATGTTAAAACAACACAAAGTATGAGGAAGTAGTTACAGGAAAGCAGCGGTGTGACTGCTGACTCAGCAGTACTTGGTTGGAGCGTGGATGAGGAGACTTACTGAGAGGAAAGCGTGGACAATGTCGGCCTTTATAGAGCTGAGAGGCTTGTCTCTGATCACGATGAAGATCTGCTCCTCTTTCTCCAGGTTGATGAAGTTTCCAAACCAGGACTTCTTAGCCAGCCTGCAGACAGGAGACACGTGGACATCAGGACTACACCACACATAAAACTGCAACAACAAGCTGAGTCAGCCACACTCATCAAAACATTACTGCTAAGATGTTAGCAGAGCAGCTGCTAGGGTTTGTTGGCTGTGGCGGCCATCTTGAATGGGTTTGGAAAGTAAATCTGATGTAATTGTTCTGGTCATCAGTTGGTATCAGACATAAAAACACACCGATACGCTACGAGTAAAAACATTCTTGCTCTTTGGCCTGTGGTGGTGAGTGATAACTGTGGATTATTGTTCCACTGTCGTTTATTGTAAAATCTGATGTTTCCATCAGTTTGGACACATTCCTGTGTGCAGCCAACAGTTCCATCTACAACACATTCAGTGATGGTAAAATATGGTTTGCTCCAGTCATACTCACTCTGGAGAAGAGTCTGGGGTGAGGCTGGACATGTCCTCTTGGGTGGGGACTGTGGATATCAGAAAAGGTCAAAGGTCAAAGGGTACTCACCCTGCTTTTAACTTTAGGAACAAATCTTCAAAAACATACTTCTGACAGGAAACAAAAGAAAAAATGCATTTTTTCCACTCTGTGTAATGAGGTAGTTAATGTCTTTATGAGGCTGCAGATAACATCAGCTGCAGGAGATAAGAAGCATGGAGAAGATTGGTACTTTTCTCTAGAGCTACAGGAAACATTCTGATGCAGAAACACTTGTCTAAATCAATTATTACATGAAAAACAAGATGATATCAAATGTCTTCAGGAAGTTTCAGAAAATTAGGAAGATTAAATTCTAACTTCCTCTGGATGCATTAATCTGGCCTCCAGTTCTYATGTAAAGAACCTTGGTGTTATTTTTGATCAGGACATGTCTTTTAACCCCACATTAAAAATGTTACCAGGACCACCTTCTTCCACCTGTGTAATATCACTAAAATTAGAAACATTTTGTCCAAAAATGATGCAGAAAAACTGATTCATGCATTTATCAGGTCTAGACTGGATTACTGTAATTCTTTATAATCTGGACATCCAAAAACCTCTTGAAGAAGTCTTCAGTTYATCCAAAATGCTGCTGCTAGAGTTTTAATGAGAGTTGGAAGGAGAGATCATATTTCTCCAGTTTTAGCTTCTCTCCACTGGCTCCCTGTCAAATTCAGAARAGAATTTAAAATATTCCTCCTAACATACAAAGCTGTTAACAACCAAGCTCCATCATATATTAAACATCTTATTGTTCCATCCTTTCCTAACAGAGCACTTCACTGTCAGACTGCAGGTTTACTTGTGGTTCCTGGAGTTTCTAACAGTAGAATGGGAGGCAGAGCTTTCAGTTATCAAGCTCCTCTCTTGTGGAACCAACTTCCAGTTTCTGTCCGTGAGGCTGACACTCTGTCTACTTTTAAGATTAGACTGAAGACTTTCCTTTTTCAGAAATCCTATAGTTAGACTTAGGTTTCCTGAATTATTCTTCATTTCTGCTGCTATAGACTTAGACTGCTGGAGCACAAACTGAGCACATTTCCTCACTCTGCTGTTGTCTTTAGTCTCTCTTCTCTACATGTTTATTCTTATTATTTCTATCAATATCATGTTTTCTTTGTCTCTCTTCCAGAGGAAAATACACCTGGACCATATGGATCATAAGAACTAAACCTGGACCATAGAAACTACACCTGGACCATTTGGACCATGGAAACTACACCTGGACCATTTGGACCATGGAAACTACACCTGGACCATGAGGACCATAGGAAGTACACCTGGAACATAGAAACTACACCTGGACCATATGGACCATAGAAACTACATCTGGACTATAGAAACCAAAATACCCACTGTCTCTCCTGTGGACTTGTGCAGACCATCTTAGTCAGGCCTTGCTTGATTTGATTCCTGATGTAGATTTGATTTATTATTTCTGGTTGTTGAACATGGCAGTGTACAATCAGGTTGAAGTGAATTACCCTGCATTTTCCTGCGGTGGAAGCGTGGCGAGCCCAGGAAGCTGTTCTTGATGGAGTTGAGGCGCGTCCTCCAGGGCATCCCCCCGATAGAGGGGCTCGGTGGTGGTGTGGGGCTCGGCGTGCCTGCTGGGCTGTCTTTGGGCGTGTGCACAGGTGTGCCTTTTGGGGTGGGGAGAGGACTTCCTCTGGGGGAAGGGTGGGGGGTTACCTGTGTGAGGGGGACAGATTTGCCATTGTGGTCAGGGTGGAGGTGGCGGCGGAGCGGGGACATAGGGGGCACTGGGGACAGCGGGATGGAGAGTTTTGGGGGGACAGTAAGGGGAGGCTGACGTCTCACCCGGGGACTGTTGGGGGTGCAGGGGGCCAGAGGCTGGCTCGGTGTGGAGGGCTCAGACTTAGGAGTGCTAGAGGTCTGAACTGTGTTGGGGAGTGGGTTGGACCTGGTGGTCTGCAGGGGCTTCTCGGACACTTTAGGCTTGGCAGGAAGGGTTTGCGTGCGTGGATGCATAAGGGGAGACCCCATCTTTGGCTGATAGTGGGAGTTTTGTGCACGGGGCCCCACCCCATTAAGGCGGACCTCTGAGGAGTGGATGGGGCTGCAGTTGGGGGACTGACACAGGTCTGGGGATTGGGGCGGGATGAAAAATCGTCGGGTGGGCTGCAGTCGGCCATGCAGCGTAACACATGAGAGGAGGATCAGCCAATGAGAAAGCCAGAGGAACACCACGGCCCAATGAAGGATCATTCCAACACAATAAAAATAAAACCACAACAGGAAATGGAACAAAACGTGTGGAGAGGTGGAGCAGGCAGGAAGTGGTGAGAGTGCAAGAAAAAAGAAAAACAGAACATGCCATTAGCAGAGTGATCAGCCAATCAGGTGGCAGCAGGGATGCACCAAGTTTACATTTGTCTTTGGAAAACACAGAGATCAGAAAAGATTCAGATTCTGATCAGATTTTAGAACCAGTCAGGTGTTATCAGCTAGTTTAATAATGTAGTCATGTTTCCTTTCATGGGTAACTTTTGGTAGATAAAGTTTGCTTTGGTTTGGGCTCAGCTCAGCTGTTTTTTAGGTAAAGTTAGTGCTTGGAGTAAAGTGTGTAAATTTAAAT
>NW_013952505.1:1513656-1516415 GCF_001266775.1 Austrofundulus limnaeus | reverse complement strand
TCAGATCAGACTGAGCAGCAGCAGAGTCCACCACAGGAAACACTCAGATCCAGTCTGTTCTCTACAACCCTGGTCCTCAGGCACCCTGTCCAGCAGGTCTGACTTGTTTCCTGCTGTTCAGCAGGTCTGCAGAAGATTGTTAATCACTCTTCATTCAAACCAGCTGTGTCAAATCAGGGAAACATCTAAAAACCACTGCTTTCAATGTTGACCAACACCTCAAGAGCTTCTCTGAGCTTCAGGAGACATTTTCAAAACATAATATTGACTTAGTTTTATGTCTTTTAGTATTGTCTCTGGAAGCCATGATTCTTTGCCATTTATCTGTAAATAATGAATCAGATAACGTATTAAAGCTGTGGTTCTCAACCCAAGTCTTCAAGGACTCATTTCCTGCATGTTTTGGATTAAATTTGAACTTTCTTTTCTTTATACAGAGCTGTAAAATGTCTTCTGTTGTGAACCAGACTTTATTTCTTTATTTACTGTTGTTTAACCAGGCAAACCCCACAGATCACAGGGAGGCCTGGGTCTGAAGGCAGCCATGCTTCTGGGGACACAAGCATGAGGAGAACATGCAAACTCCACACAGAAAGACCTCAGGTCCAGACCAGGGACTGAACCCAGGACCTTCTTGCTGTGAGGCGTCAGTGCTAACCACTGAACCACCGTGCTGCCAGGATCTTATAAAAACTGAATTGAATCACTAAAAAATTCATCAATTTTCCACCGTTTGTCAGTAATCTAAAAGAACAGGATTGTTTCTGCTGCTCTGTGAGCAGAGTTTCTGTTGCCTTAAGGTGTTGTCACATTCTCCAGACTATTAGAAGAAATGAGAGCACAAGTCTTGATTGATGGTTTGATCAACCAATCAATGTTGGAGCTATGATTGTTAGATATCCTGGAAGATTAAGCTGATTTTACAGATGTGAAGCTGCACTGCTCTGCTGCCTTCAGCTACTGTAGAAATAGAAACAAATTAACAAAATATTGTTGCAGAATTATTAATGGTCTTTTTCCAGACAACTTTTTAACAACTGGAGCTGTTTTATTCATAGATTTACTACATGTGTTTAGTTAGTCTGTAGGAAAACTTGAGCTTTTTAACTAAAGCTTGAGAAAACCATTAGAACCCAGGAGGTTTTCTACATACTGAAATCACCAGTAGAACCTTTGGAGAAACAAGAATACAAAAAATAAATAAAATAAACATTCTGAGCAAGAATATGTGAATGAATTTTGTTTTCAAACATTGTTATTGGAGGAAACTGTAGATTTTTGATGCTGAGGCTTTCTATGTGTTCCTGCTCCAGACCCTCCTTCTTCATGCCCACCATCATGGAGCGCTGAGGACTCTTTACTTTTGTCATGAAAACAAGATGCTAAAACAAAAATATACTTAAGAAAAAACATTTAATTATCATTATCTAACAGACAAGGGCTTCAAAGAAAAACTGCATTTCACATTTGATTGTGTTCATTTCTACATTTATGTACCTTGATGTGTTTCCTGTTGGTTTACTGATTGTTTTTGGTTTTACTAGAGCTCCATAATTAAGCTTTTATGGTTAAAATTGAATAAAATTTGTGCAAAAATCGAAATATCCGAATAATTAAACAATTCCATGACAGCGGAGACAAAAACAGAACCATCAGACTACAATTTGTTTTTTCCAGCAGTTTAAACTTTGCTGAGCAGAAAATGAGCTGCAGTCAGAAATAAAATCATTTAAATATTGTTTGATGATTTGCAGCCAACAAAACCAAACAGTGACCTCTGATGTGTCTGCAGGGACAGTTTTCAGGCTTGGATTGAGTCTTCTTCTTTCCTGCTGTGTTCTGGATGGAAAAATAAATACCAAAACAAAAAGACTGCATCTCATGTGGAGTTCAGCTCCTGGCCTCTGATGGATGCAGTRTCACTTCATCTAAAGCTCTGTGTGACGAGCAGCTCAGTCCTGTTTAAACTTTATGACTCATCCAGGTCTCAGAACACTTCAGGTCCAGAAGGAAAGATCTGGGATCAGTGTTCCTGATCTGCTCTGGGTCCAACAGGCTTTGATGAAGTCCTCAGCAGCTGCTGACAACAGGCTAATGTGGATGGATGTGTGCGTGAAAAGCATGACAGCAGACCCAGCTGCATTGTGGGAAACCAGTCAGTGCAGACAGGGGATGGACACTTACCCTGGGACTGCTGAGAGGACTGGTGGAAAGACCAGAGGACGCTCCGCTGATCGACCGTGACCTGGACACAAGAAAACCAGATTCAGATAGTCATATCCCTAACCCTAACCTGAGATAAGATAACCCTAACCTGAAATAAGACAAACCTAACCTGAAATAAGATAAACCTAACCTGAGACAAGATAAACCTAACCTGAGATAAGATAACCCCAACCTGAAATAAGANATGTGAAGAACACTTCAACAACACGTGTACAGCACTTTAGCAACACGTGAACAACACTACAGGAACATGTGAACAACACTTCAGCAATATGTGAACAACACTTCAACAACACGTGTACAGCACTTTAGCAACACGTGAACAACACTACAGGAACATGTGAACAACACTTCAGCAATATGTGAACAACACTTCAGCAACATGTGAAAAACACTTCAGCAACATGTGGACAACACTTCAGCAACATGTGAACAACACTTCAGCAACATGTGAACAACACTTCAACAACACGTGAACAACACTTCAGCTACATGTGAACAACACTTCAGCAACATGTGAACAACACTTCAAC
>NW_013952505.1:1510614-1512614 GCF_001266775.1 Austrofundulus limnaeus | reverse complement strand
GTGAACAACACTTCAGCAACATGTGAAGAACACTTCAGCAACACGTGAACAAGAATTCAGCAACATGTGAAGACCACTTCAGCAACATGTGAAGAACACTTCAGCAACATGTGAACAACACTTCAGCAACATGTGAATAACACTTCAACAACACGTGAACAACACTTCAGCTACATGTGAACAACACTTCAGCAACATGTGAACAACACTACAGGAACACGTGAACAACACTACAGGAACAAGTGAACAAGAATTCAGCAACACGTGAACAACACTTCAGCAACATGTGAACAACACTTCAGCAACATGTGAACAACACTTCAGCAACATGTGAACAACACTACAGGAACACGTGAACAACACTACAGGAACAAGTGAACAAGAATTCAGCAACACGTGAACAACACTTCAGCAACATGTGAACAACACTTCAGCAACATGTGAACAACACTACAGGAACAAGTGAACAAGAATTCAGCAACATGTGAACAACACTTCAACAACATGTGAACAGCACTTCAGCAACACGGGAACAACACTTCAGCAACATGTGAACAACATTTCAACAACATGTGAACAACACTACAGGAACATGTGAACAACAACATGTTGCTGATGGAAGCTTCAGAACTGAACATCAAATCAGAAACTAACTTCAGGCCTCAGGCTTCTCATGAATCTCGCCAACTTAAAACWTTTTATTTGGATTTTAAATACTTAAGAGAACAAATGTAAGTCAACGTTGCAACAATAAAGTCCTGCAGGGACTTCCATATTTATCATTTCTTCTCAGTCAAAGGTTTTACAGAAAAGTGTTTCAGAAGCTGTTTTAAACAAACCTTAAGATGTAAAAAGAGGTTTTAAAATGTGTTTAAATCTGGTGTACAGATTCATCTAAGGTAATTATTTCTGACTAAGACTTTTGCACAGAACTAACCCYGAGGATGAGGAGCACTCTGCTGCAGCTCAGCTGGACTGAACCACATGTTGTGTTTAATTCTTGTTGTTTATCTACATTTTGAAGCAGGTAGGAAGAGTTTTGAGCTGTTTTCCAGTTAGTTTATTCTTCAGAGCAGCCTTACAGTTTATCATCTTTTCTTTTTTCTAATGAGTAAAAGTTTTTATTATTACAGGTATTTTTACATGAAACATACATCTAAATACGTTTTTATTATCATTGCTTTGATTCTAATATGATGAAAAAATCTGTCTAGCCACATATTGACTGTTTAATCACTAATAATAATCCTTTTTTAATTGTTTATATTTAGCACAATGTGACCTGTCATGTTTACAGATACTCCAGAGTGAGGTCATAACCTCAAGTCTGTCAAACTGTGAATAAAACTGTTTTTTTTAAATCTGCAGAAACTTTAATCAGGCAGAACGGATCAGAAACGTCTGCAGTGGTTACTGATCTCTTAATGAATCATTAGTTTGACTCCAGTCCCAGCTGGATTTGTTAAATAATACAAAACAAGCAGAGACAGCCTCAACTTTAAAACTAGAAACTTTTCAATCTAAAAAAAGTTAATGAACCATTAAAGAGTCAAACTTTGTGACTTCATCCTTAAGATGCAGAAACAGCTAAACTCCACCTGCAGTGACAGAGAGGAGACAGTTCAGCCTAATATTTGTTCCCTCAAATCTCTGGTTTTATAGAAATGAATATTAAACAATAGTAAGGCAGAAGAAGCATAAAGTTACCATAAAAAACTGTTTTCTTCTATAAAATCTGAGCCACTAATCAGCTGAAACATCAGGTTTTCTTTCTTTAAAGCTGTTGTTTTTAGTCAGACTTCAGTTTGTCAGTTTCACTTTTCTCTCAGAAACATAAAGAATCTAAAGATAAAAATGAAAAGAGTTAAAGAACTAAAGGTGAGTCCACATCCTGCTGCCACAGGTTAGGAAGGAAGTGAAGGAGGTGAAAAGATGGACAGAATCTGACACACACACACACACACACACACACACACACACACACACACACACACACACAC
>NW_013952505.1:1508845-1510259 GCF_001266775.1 Austrofundulus limnaeus | reverse complement strand
CACACACACACACACACACACACACACACACACACACACACACACACACACACACACACACACACACAGAGACGGAGCGGGCCGGTACCTTTCCTCCTTGCTGCAGTTAGTGTTTGTGATATCCAAGCTTTTACTGAAAACTGATTTGCTACAAAGGAGGCAGAAAATAAGAGACAAGAAGGTCACAGACAGAACCGTCCAGTCAGCATGCTCTGACCCAGCAGAACCAACAGCACAACATGCAGGTGGAGATCATGCTGGACTCACACTGGTACCAGGCCCAGTTAGACCAGAACCACACAGTCATCATGCTCCACAGCTGCTGCTCGGCCTCATACTGGACCGGGCTTTATATATATATATAAATATATAATTATATAATCAGAGTTTATAAATGTGTTCACAGCTCTGCTTTAGAATTAAACCATATCTTTATTTATTTATTAATCATTTTATGTAAAACTTTTCCTTTCAAACTCATTTTCTTCTCTAAAGTAGAGTTGTACGTTTATAGAGACTTAAAACAATAAAACCATATAAACACAARATTTCCTGTTCTGCTCTCTGAGAACAAACACTTGCTGCTAAACTGACTCACATTTGATTTGATTCTTTTTTCTAACAGGAACGTGTTCAAKAAACAGCAAGTTGAAGGAAAAGTTCACAACAAGTTTATACGTTAAAAAAACTAATGTAAACTGTTTCATTTAATTTTATGAGCAGTTTTGGTCAAAGACTTAAAGGATAATTAGAGGATTAAATGAAAATAAAGATCATAATTGTCATAGTCTGTGTTTATTTCTCAGTTTTCCTAGTGTTTTCTATGTTCCTCAGTGTGTCTTTGCCCAGCTGCCCCTCATCACGCTGCTGATTACCCTTGTGTTTCTCCCCAGGTGTTTTCTCTCCCCTAATTAGTTTTCTGTGTATTTAAGCCCTGTCCTGTCTCTGTCTTTTGTCGGATCATTGTTGTGTTTTGGTTCCTCGTGCTTCGTTCTCCTCGTGCCTGATCATCTCGTGAAATTGTAAGTTTGCTACCAGCCGCCCTCTTTTTGTTATTTAAAAATAAATTTTTGTTATACTTTTGAGCCTGCCTGCACCCTGGGTTTGTTCCTGCCAGAATCCCTACAGAATGATCCGACCAAGCACCCAGCCTGCAGGTAAAGGTCTTTCAAGTCTGCCCTCCCTAGAGGCAGATGATTTTTTTCCTACACCAGCCTCAGAAGAGCCGGTCCCGACTCTGCCGCCATGGGAGGATGAAATAACTAGCCGTCTGATTGCTGGATCGCTGATGATCCTCCGGTGGTCCTCCACCTATGAGGCAAAACAAGTCTTCTGCCAGCAGATTGAGGATGTTTTTGCTAGGCGTCCCGATCTGCTGCTCCTGCCCGGCCACCGGAGGGTCAGAGATTATGCT
>NW_013952505.1:1504836-1506818 GCF_001266775.1 Austrofundulus limnaeus | reverse complement strand
GACCCTGTCCTCCTACAGGAAGTGTTTAAGGACCCAGGAAGGACTCTGTCCTCCTACAGGAAGTGTTTTCGGAACCAGGAAGGACCCTGTCCTTCTGCACAGCATGCTTCATGCACACCACCTGACGGCCTGAGGCCTGTTTCTGCACAGATGCAGCTGGAAACACGTTGGAGCAGAACTAAAACCCAGAGTCTGAGGCAGAACTTTCCATCCTGTGATGTATTTAGGTGCAGCTCAGTGAAGCAGAGCCCACATCCCATAATACTTTATGGTGATGAGGTAAAGCTGCTGTTTGTCTGAACTGAGCTTAAACACATGATTTATGGTCAGCTCACAGAAACATGCAGGTCAGCACCAGCAGCTCCTCACCTCTGACCGTGGGTGGCCATGTCGATGGCTCTTCGGACCGGCACCGGAGACCCCCCCTCTGTGACGGTCAGAACCTCCATGGACTTCCTCTCCGGCCTCCGCTTGGCGTGGCGGCTCAGCATGGGTGAGTCCACTCGCTTCCTGGGGGGGTCTGCTAAAAAATAAGATCCTTCAGAATCAGTTCAAGTGAACCTGTAAATCAGTTTATACACACAGTAACACACACAGTAACATACACTACTGCTCACGTATGTGCACTCCTACTGAGGGCTCTGTGTTCAACGTTCTGCACAGTAAATATCTTACCTGTTGGGGATAACTCTGATGAGTTTAGAAAACTAAAATCTGACTGATGAGCTAAACGCTGCCAGTCTGCCACATGTTATACTGTTAAACACAAAAATACTGGAATATTTCTGCAGAAAGTGGCACCAGAAGTGCTACAGCTAGCTGCTGCTGCTAACACATGCACTCACAAATAATCTGAGATTAGAATCACAATTTAATGCAACACTGACTGTTAAAAAGGTCAATAAAAACACATTGTCATTAAGTTCGGTGAAAATGGGAGCAGTTTTTAAAAAGGCTGTGTTCAGACCAACCATTAGCTCATCAGTTCCTCTAAAGTGAGGTCATTATCTGGAACAGCTTCAGTGTGATGTTCCTGCAGTCCAGAGCAGAAGTGCTGCTTTATGCTGACGACTGTTTGTTAAAACTAGAGAAACAAATAATGAAACATTTGCTTTTGAGTCACCTTTAATTATCTATGTTCTTTAATAATCTTTGTTTTTTAATAATCTTTGTTCATTAATAATCTTTGTTCTTTAATAATCTTTGTTCTTTAATAACCTTTGTTCTTTAATAACCTTTGTTCATTAATAATCTTTGATCTTTAATAATCTTTGTTCATTAATAATCTTTGATCTTTAATAATCTTTGTTCTTTAATAATCTTTGTTCATTAATAATCTTTGTTCTTTAATCATCTTTGTTTTTTAATAATCTTTGCTCATTAATAATCTTTGTTCATTAATAATCTTTGATCTTTAATAATCTTTGTTCTTTAATAATCCTTGTTCATTAATAATCTTTGTTCATTAATAATCTTTGTTCATTAATAATCTTTGTTCTTTAATAATCTTTGATCATTAATAATCTTTGTTCTTTAATAATCTTTGTTCATTAATAATCTTTGTTCTTTAATAATCTTTGTTCTTTAATAACCTTTGTTCTTTAATAATCTTTGTTCATTAATAATCTTTGTTTTTTAATAATCTTTGTTCTTTAATCTTTGTTTTTTAACAATCTTTGTTCATTAATAATCTTTGATCATTAATAATCTTTGTTCATTAATAATCTTTGATCTTTAATAATCTTTGTTCTTTAATAATCTTTGTTCTTTAATAATCTTTGTTTTTTTAATAATCTTTGTTCATTAATAATCTTTGTTCTTTAATAATCTTTGTTCATTAATAATCTTTGTTCTTTAATAATCTTTGCTCTTTAATAATCTTTGATCTTTAATAATCTTTGTTCTTTAATAATCATGTTCTTTAATAACATTTGTTCTTTAATAATCTTTGTTCATTAATAATCTTTGTTCTTTAATAATCT
>NW_013952505.1:1501973-1503114 GCF_001266775.1 Austrofundulus limnaeus | reverse complement strand
TTTAATAATCTTTGTTCTTTAATAATCTTTGTTCTTTAATAATCTTTGTTCTTTAATAATCTTTGTTCTTTAATAATCTTTGTTTTTTAATAATCTTTGTTCTTTAATAATCTTTGTTCTCAGATTTATTGCTGCTTCTGAAAACTGTTTTTCTTTGCTAAAAGCATCAAACTGTTGTGACTCTTTAAATTCTGACCAACAAACCAGTGACAGATTTTCAGAGAGTAACACTGGATGGATCCTGTCTCTGTTTGTTCAAAGTAACAATAATCCAGCTGGATTATCAGCTGCAGCTTCATACCGATCTCGTTTCGGGGAGGCAGGTTCTGGTCCTCGTGGCTGGGATACCTCTCCTTTCGATCCAGAAGCAGGAAGTAGATCATCTTCTCTTGGTTGTCACTGAGAATGAAGACATTTGGACAGATTGCTGAGTGTGGTGATGCTCCATCAGAACAGGACAAACTGAAGAGCAGAATTCATCAAACTGACAAATTCTCAACACGTCTCATACACTTCTGTCTCTGCCCCCCCCCCCCCACTCACTCCTCTGCCAGCAGGTCTTTGGTCAGTTTGTCCTTGTCCCTGAAGCAGCCCAGGGAGTGCATGCTCTCGAGGACGTCAGGGTCGATGTCATCAGGTGAAGACAGCGTCCTGATGACCACCTTCCTGGGGACAGGCTGCTCTGGTTCAGGCTCGTTCTTTCCAGCTCTGCAGCACAACCAGAGACCACCAGAGATCCATCATCTGAGACAGTTAGATTAACCAAGACTTCTAAAAGCCACTTCTGACTGCAGAACATGTGGCTTTAATGAGTCTGAGCTGCTCTAACAAGATGGGCTCAGAGCTGCAATGACCCCTCCTTTAAATGTGTTGGACCCTCATATTTACATAATCTGTTTCAAAACCTCTCATGAAACAGTGGGTAAATTTAATCAAACTAGTAGAAAGATCTCCAGGAATATTTCAAGTTTTAACTTCTGTCACAGTGCTGTACTATTGCTTCAGCTTATTAATGGTGTTAAAAAATAAAAAATCTGCCCAGCTTTAGAAAAAAAACACTGACAAACATCATAAAAACACAGACAGAAATCATAAAAACACAGACAGAAATCATAAAAACACTAACAGAAATCATAAAAAC
>NW_013952505.1:1497345-1498894 GCF_001266775.1 Austrofundulus limnaeus | reverse complement strand
AAGATAAGATAAGATAAGATAAGATAAGATAAGATAAGATAAGATAAAACTTTATTTTTAAAGTTTTTTAAACTTTATGAATTTTCTGTCTTTATATTTGACTTCAGTGTGAACGAGCTGAGCCACTGAAGGACATGTGGTGTTTAAAGATGTGAACATGTTGTATTTGTGACAAACTGAACATTTTGTCAGTAAAGTGAACTCAGTTCCTCAGCAGGGTCTGCTGGGCCCAGCACACACTGATGGGACCGGAGGCAGAACGCTGTCTGTCCGTCATCAGAGGTCCGTTCTGACAGCAGGTGGTGGTCCAGCTGGGAGCGTGCTCACTGACGTGATGACTGATACCAGCTTCTCCTCACCACAAACATGCAGGATGGAGCCAGATGGCYTCAGACGCTGCACGGGTTATCAAAGCAACACGAGCAGAGACATTTCTGCTCACGAGGCGACTCCTTTCTGCTGTGTGCCTTCACTCGACACAAACAAACACTAATTAAGTCGGAGCTTCGACAGCTCACTTATCACTGTCAGGTTACAGAGCTGCACAAACGAGTTAGTTCAGCACTCTGCAGACGCTGGAAACCAGCTCTCATTACTGCAGTTTGTTCACAAACCTTCTGCTTTTAAAGCAGGGGTTCTCAACTGGTGGGCCGTGGGCCTTTTTGGGGTCAAAAAGTCTGATTGCTAAGCCAGTCATGTGGTTAATGCTTAAACAAGTGACAAAATGATGTACAGATCTTTAATATTTCACTATTCTACAGCATATCTAATAAGTGCTCAGGTTGTATGGTTTGATTTCATGTTAGAGCCTGAAAACACTGCAGTCTGTTCAATAAGGCTGAACAAGAGAAGAGTTGTTTTAATAAAATGCAGTTAACTGAGTGTAAAAGGAAATATTTCCCTCCTAGAATTGCTACTTGCTGGTCAGTTTGGTTTATCATTAAACGTTACTGTGTTGATAGTTTGGGATATTTGAGCTGACCATCAGGTTCAAACTGAAACAGAGTTTCCTTCAGTGAATGCATTTTTGTACATTTTCATGAATTTCAGGTTTTCCTTTAGAATTTAGCTGCTTTTTTTCTATGAATGCAGTCACTAGTGAAAGTTGTTCTATTGCTGTTTTCTTGTGTTTGGCAGCTGATAAAATATCAGTAACTTGTGATTAACTTTAAGCTGTAGTTGTGGAGAGGTGTGCAACAGCTTTGGGAACCTCAGAGTTTTATCTCTGCTTTTTGCAGCTGATCTAGTTTTGTTGGAGCCTCTGGGTCAGAGAGGTGTCTCTACTTCACATTTAGGCTTCTGGAAGTCTTCATCAGCAGTGATGGGAGGATGGAGAGAGGAACGGTTTGATAAAACAAGGCTTCAAACATCATAATGTGGAAACTGATCCGGTCTATTATGGTGAAGGAGGGGATGATGGATGGATGGATGGATGGATGGATGGATGGATGATGGATGGATGGATGAATGATGGATGATGGATTATGGATGGATGGATGGATGATGGATGGATGGATGGATGGATGGATGGATGGATGATGGATGGATG
>NW_013952505.1:1492458-1497335 GCF_001266775.1 Austrofundulus limnaeus | reverse complement strand
CACACACACACACACACACACACACACACACACACACACACACACACACACACACACACACACACACACAAGTAAAACACAGTAAGTGGACTTTACTTAAAAAATTTTGCAAACTCATTCAGTTTGTTTGAAATAAAAGCTTAAGTACATACATCTGTACACTTTAGGTTTGAACAGCTCAACTAACGATCATTTCAAGTGTTATAATAACAAAATTTACAACTTCATTTTATTTAGTAACTGCAGCTTCAGGAAAACAAGTTCTGTTTACTTCCAAGAGAAACTGTCATAATCTGTGTTTATTTCCTAAGTTTTTGTGTTTCAGTGTTCCCCTGTGTTTCTTTGTCCTGCAGCCCCGCCCACTCTCACCTGTTTTCCCTCTRGTCTTCTCCAGGTGTTTCTCATTTGTCCTCYTTAGTCCCTTTAAATGTGGTGTTTGGTCCTCAGTCTGTCTGTTCATTGTGCTGTTTATCCAGCCACTGTGGTGTTCTCTGTTGCCCTGCCAGCCTTTTTGTTTTCTTAATAAYTCTTTTGTTAAACTTTAGATTTTTGCCTGCGCCCTGGGTTTATCCTGCCTGCACCTCACAGAAACTACTAAAACCCATCATTTCTTCATTGTGAAGGGAAACACACTGTAAATTAGATGTCTTTTATTTGTTTAACACAAACCTCATCAGTACTGCACTTATCACACAAAGTACTGAATGTTGGGAATGACCTGGAACTACTACTACTGTTTGCTAAGAACATATGTAGTCTGGTCTTCAGCTTCTAGTTGTTGTTTCTCTTCAGAAAGAAAGAACTTTACCTTTAAACCAACAAAACAAATCAACTGGACTTCACATCCGTTASTTAAAAACATTTTGTTTCCATTCAGTGAACTTGTTCTCCCTGATCTTCTTGTTCTGCTCTGATTCTGGGGTTTCTGTCCAAACAGCAGAATACGGATGGTTTCAGAGATTTCTTGCTAACAGAAAAAGCATCCTTTGGTTGCAGGTGATGATAAAACAAACCTGTGCAAACTGCAGGATGTGAGGCTGACAGAAACAGAACTGACCGTCCTTTCTGTTCCGATGTGGATCATTTGGACCTGCTGCCTGCGAGCAGCTGCTGGTGGCTATCAGGGTGTGAAACAGAGGTTTTCCAGATGCTGCTCCAAGCTGTTTCACAGCCAGCCTCACCTGCTGGGCTCTCTGTTTACTGCCTGTTGACACCTCAGCAGGCTGGAGGCTAAACGGAGCTCAGACCTCTGCTCTGCAGGAAGAGATCTGTCACAGCAGTGTCTCCACACGCATCATCAGTCAGTGTTAGCAAACATCAGCCCGCTCTGTTCAGCAACCTTTGTAAAGGTCCAGTACTGAAACAAGGTTTAGGAAATGCACATAAACAACAGTTCATGTACAGTCAGAAGGTTCAGCCTTATAACCACTGTGATGCAGCATGACTCAGCAAGAATAAAGAAGTTTCCATCAGTGAAAAAAGTGCCTGCACACATTCCACTCCAGCTTTATTTCTAAAGCACTTTAAAAACACAAATTCACTGTTCAAAGTGATGCAAAGAAAGTAAAGGTTTTACTTAAAGGCTAGATCTGATAACAGCGCTAACCTGGTTCTTACACCAAGGTTCGTCACAGGTGTCATCTAGTGGTTCAGTAAGGCCAGCTCAACATGAGGCTTAGAACCCTCACTGGGCCCAAACAACAGAACCTCTGTCTTTTTGTCATTAAAACAGAAAATTACCTCCAAGACTTCATTTCTGCACTTCAGCAGATGGTTGGCAGAGCATGCAGTTTGCTGGTTCACTGGAATATAAACCTGGGTATCGTCTACATATAATGGAAAGTAATTTCTAAGAATGACACGCACATCCACATGTGTTAAAATGGAGCAGAATGAAGTCCAGCTACATGATAATTATATGCCTAAAAATACTCCCATCATTGAAGAAGACAGGTTCACAGAGCCCGCAGTCCTGTAGCTCTTCTGGGAGGCCCTGGACTTTAGACCCTACCTGATCTTCAGGACTTTAGACCCTACCTAATATTCAGAACTCATCTCACAGGTTACTTACCTGGACTCCACTCAACAAGTCACTGCTTCTCACATGATTTCTGGGGTCAGTCTCATCTGAATGTCTGTTTAACAAAGACAGTAAGTCTTCACACATGAGGCTAAATGTCTGAGTTTTCAGATTCGCCCTGATGGCACCGTTGACTGGGTCCGTCATGGTAAACAGCTAAACTGAAAGGCAAAGCTCTAAATGAGCTGGTCCAGCTACGGTCCACTCCTCACCTACATCATGAGGTGTCAATCATGACTGAAAGAACTGGATCCCAGATCCAAGCAGCTGGAAACAGTAGACCTCTGCTGTGGCCCGGAGGAGATCTGCTTGTTCCTGCACAGTCTGTGGTCCAGTGTGGAAGCTGACGACCCAGCTGTTCAGACCTGGTCTGGGGTTTGTACGGTGCAGCCTCTCCCACCTCATGGGACTCAGTGTTGCCTTTTTACTGGTGAAGCTTCCTGAAATCTGCTGTTTCTGCTCTGATGTGACAGCTCTGAGAGGACACGAGAAGCTGAAAATCAAACTTCACTTCCATCAAGACTGGAACTCTTCAAAGCTCAGTGTAAGAACTGTCAGGAAACAAGGCTCCACTTTCTTCTTTGGACCAGTCAGAACAGACGGCTGAGGAAGAAACTCCTCAAATACCAAAAGATTTTTGTTTTTTCATGACGGAACTTTTATTTAAAGATGACTTTGTTATAAAGTGAAAATCATTAGAAAATGGGGAAAAAATATTAGAAAATGAAGAAAAACTTTACTGAAACAAGCACTGTTGTAATCAGTCAAATAGTTTTTTATTGATAGCTTTTCATTTTTTAATGAAAAATCTGCCTTGAGGAGGCTCTGGCAAACCGTTCAGTGACTCAGAAAAGGAAAGAGTTCCCTGTCCCAGACTGTACTGGGTTTGGGTGGGGAACTGATGACCAAGACTGAGGATATCGAACATTGAAAGGAACACTTTGAGGATCTCCTGAACCCACCCTCCATGTCCACCTTTCAGGAGGCAGAGTCTGAAGACTACTAGTAGTGGTCAGAAAGCTCCTCTGTGATAGGGAGCCAGGGGTGGAGGAGATTCACTGAGATGTTGAAGGCTCTGGATGTTGTCATGGTTGACATGTCTCTTCAACATCATGGAGGACTGAGACAACTCCTGTGGAGAGGCAGACCTGGGTGCTGGTTTTAAAAAGGAGACCATAGAGTGTGTTCTAACTATTGTGGGATCCCACTTCTCACCCTCCCCAAGACAGTTTACTCCAGGGTTGGAAGAGAGGCTCRYATTGATTGACCTCAGACTCAGAAGGAGCAGTGTGGCTTCAGTCCTGGTCCTGGAACAGTGGACCAGATCTTTAACCTTGCAGAGTCTCTAAGGGGGTCATGGAGGTTTGACTCTCTGGTCTACATGTGTTTTGTAGACTTGGAGAAGGCTTATGACCGTGTTCCTCGAGGTGTTCTGTGGGGGGTACTGTGGGAGTATGGAGAGTCTGGGTTTGTACTCAGAGTGATCCAGTCCCTGTAGAACCAGTCCCTGTAGAACCAGTCCCTGTAGAACCAGTCCCTGCAGAATCAGTCCCTGTAGAACCAGTCCCTGTAGAACCAGTCCCTGTAGAACCAAAGCAGGAGTTGTGTTCACATTCTTGGGACAAAGTCGAGCTCGTTCTTAGGGTTGGACTCCACCAGGACTGTCCCTGGTCTCTGATCCTGTTTGTAGTGTTRATGGACAGGATCTCAAGGTGCAGTCGTGGAGAGGAGGGGGTCTGGTTCGGGAACCACAGGGTCTCATTTCTGCTGTATGCAGAAGATGTGGTTCTGTTGGTGTCTTCAGACCAAGACCTTCAGTGTGCACTGGGCCGGTTTACAGCCGAGTGTGAAGAGGCTGGGATGAGAGTCAGTTCCTCTAAGTCAGAGACATGGTTCTAGACTGGAAAAGGACGGAATGTGTCCTGCTCCTCCAGGTCTAGAGAAGTCAGTTGAGGTGGTTCATCTGGTTAGGATGCCTCCTGGACACCTCCCTTTAGAGGTGTTCCACACGTCCCACTGGTAGGAGGCTCCAGGGAAGACCCAGGACTTGCTGGAGGGATTATGGATCCTCTCTGGCCTGGGAACACTTCAGGATCCCACAGGATGAGCTGGAAAGTGTTGTTGGGAAGAGGGATGTTTAGGTTTCTCTCCTGGACCTGTTGCCTTGACTCTGGATAAGTGGAAAATATGAACATGGAGTTGGAGTCCTTTCAGCTTCTAATTTGCTACAAAGATCATAAAATTTAAATCACATATCAGTTCCTACAATCATCAAACACATTTTCTAAGATCCTGAGACATCGTCCCACGGATGTGATCCATCTCTTCTTCTGGTCCTAATGTTTCTGAGTTCATGTGAAGACACGCTGAAGTCTGCATTAAATCATTTTATCAGGTCTGGTTCTTTGTTTTCATCACTTCTGTTGGCTGACAGAAGCTAATTAAAGTCATGGAGAAGTAAAACATTAAACCTCAGAGTTACTGTGACACAGATGATTATTAAGCTTGACTGCGTCCCATATGGTTGCTTTACTTAGAGTAGTAATGAAGTGTGTGTGTGTGTGTGTGGGGGGGGGTTGTTTTTGGTGACATTTGGGGGCAATTTTAAGACAAAAAAATCCTACATTTGGGGACAACTGGTGCATTTGGGGACAAAAGTGGAGTCCCCATTTGGTTTAAARGCCATTGGTGGGTTGGAGGTTGGGTTTAGGACCAAGGAGTGAACTGAGTTTAGTTTAGTTTTAGGGTCAGGTAGGTACCTGTGAGGTTAGCCTTAGGGTTTGTGGTCAGGGTTAGG
>NW_013952505.1:1488448-1492413 GCF_001266775.1 Austrofundulus limnaeus | reverse complement strand
GTGTGTGTGTGTGTGTGTGTGTGTGTGTGTGTGTGTGTGTGTGTGTGTGTGTGTGTGTGTGGAGGAGGAGGAGCTTACAGGTGAAACTCATGGATCTATCTGGGCTCCTCATCCTCTCAGACAGCAGAAGGTTTCCTCATCAGAGCAGAGGTGTTGATGTTTAATGAGTTCACTCAGTCAGGATGCAGATAAGAAGCTGTTCTTAGAATTAAATTAATTAAATGACTTTACAGACTCATTACTCTCAAGCTGTTTTCACTAACGCTATTAAAAAAATGTTGAATATATCTGTGACATTTCACAGCCCAGCATCTGACAGAGTGGGAAACCTCGTGACAAGTTCTCACTGTTCCTTTGTGAAGTGATGAAGTCATCCAGAGTTCAGCCTTAAATATCTTCAACAAGAGTTAAACCCTATCTGAGCCTTAAGAGCACTTTTTTTTATATAAAATCAAGATATTACCATTTTAACTCTCTCATTAATGGTAAATCCATGAGAGTTGAATATTAGCAATGATTTCATGATCTAATACCTTTTAGACAAATTAAACATGTTTTCATCTTCCCGTGATATAAAATAATAATCTGTCAGAGTCAGGAAAACATTTTTCAACAACTCTAATTTGAGTGATCTAAATCATTCATGTGAAACTGATCTAAAGTTCTGGTTCAGAACTGAATCAATCAGATCCACTTTCAGCTGATTCACCTCAAACACAAGMGTCAGATCTGAGCAGGGCCTTAGAATAAGTCTCACAGGAGCCCAGATTCCTGACAGACTGYTCTCCTTAGTGCCACGATGTGTCCAAAGAGTGATAACAGGAAGTTTTTACTGTTTCAGTCATAAACAGGACCTGTGCAGCACTTCATCCATGTGGACAGAAGAAACTCTTCCTGTTACACACCTGAAGTCTGTTAGTTTGACTTCAGCTGTGACAGAGCTGGAACTTTGAACAGTCCACCTTCTGCAGGTGTCACASTAACCTGACAAACCAAATGTTCCTCCTCTCTGCTGCCTGCACTCGTCACAGCTCCTCTTAATGAATTACTGCGCTCTGCTTCCACAGCTCTGTTTAATTGAAACATGATAGAGGGCAAAGGGCCATCAGGGGCCATTAATTGGAACATCCTCTCATTAATCAAACCTCCATCTGTTGCAAAGACGTCTGGGAAACGAGGGATGTGAGGAGAGCCCGACTCGTCCACCGTCCAATCACAACCACCGGTGGCTGTCAACACCGTGACACGACATAACAGAGATGAGTCGGAGAATTCAGGACTTTATGGAGCCGTGCTCACAGGATTCAGTCAGAATGACAGGAGGAGCAGGTCTGCTCTGAGAGAAACTCTGAGAGAAACTGAGAGAAACTCTGAGATAAACTGAGAGAAACTCTGAGATAAACTGAGATAAACTCAGCAAACATGAGAGAAAACAAAACATTTTACAGGTTAAACAGAAAGACTATCTGCTGGAAGCTGAATATACATCATCTGATGTGAAAAGTAAAAACATTAAAAAGAGAAGAAGAGGAGATTAAAGATGTAAAGCAGAGAAAGAAGAGAAGAAAGTATAAAAGTTAAATAAAGAAATGATTTTTATATTGACCATATTTCAGTCAGAGAGGTTTCAGTGGTCTACAGAGACCCTGTTCATGAGGTCCTGCTCTATCTGAGGTGGAGGACCCTCCCACTGTTCAACAGTCAGGCCCAGGACAGATTGTTGGTCTGATCATGATCAATGATCAGTCTGTAACACTGATCATGGTTCTGATCAGTGTTACAGAGTGGACCTCTGWCTGTCCTGTCTGCTCTCACAGTGTGGAAAAGGAAAAAAGGAGATTTTCTTCCAAACGGCTGCTGACGCAGGAGGAAGAGGAGAGCTGTGATGRTTTCATCACCTGCTCGCAGAAATAGAACAGACTTTAACTGGCTGCCTGAACGTCATCATCAAGATCAGGACTCCAGGCAAAAGCTGCTTGTTGCCATGACAACAGCACCCTGGATTTTTCTGAAAATAACCCAGAGGAGCTGCTGGGGTAGCCCCCTGCTCCCCACCTCCTCCCTCAGAGGAGAGAAAGGCCTTGTCAGCGTGTTGTGGTCCGTTCCACCTGAGACATGTGGGTCGGTCAGAATCAGACCACTGCTGCAGGGCTCGACTCATGACTCAGAACCAGATCCAAGACTGAATCTGAGACTGGTGCTTGTAGAGAGACAGAACTCCAGACAGACAGGGCTAATCAACTAAACCTAAACCCAGACCCAAACCCGTCGTCATTCCATATGTGGCGTGAGTTT
Source organism: Austrofundulus limnaeus (assembly GCF_001266775.1). NCBI lineage: Eukaryota > Metazoa > Chordata > Actinopteri > Cyprinodontiformes > Rivulidae > Austrofundulus > Austrofundulus limnaeus. The sequence continues at coordinate 1,490,118 of NW_013952505.1, read as the reverse complement.
CAGAGAAACTGAGACGTTTATTCTCTAAACACAACGTCCCAGAGGCTTTCAAACCCCAAAACACGTTACGACAAAGARCCAGTTCCCCGACAAAAACAGAGTAATATAGTGTATGCTGTTAAGAGTCAGGAGGACTGTGATCAGTTATATACTGGAGAAACAAAACAGCCACTGTTCAAAAGAATGAGCCAACACAGACGAGCTACATCATCAGGTCAGGAGTCTGCAGTTTACACTCATCTACAGGTCAGGACTCTGCAGTTTACACTCATCTACAGGTCAGGACTCTGCAGTTTACACTCATCTACAGGTCAGGACNGTGTGTGTGTGTGTGTGTGTGTGTGTGTGTGTGTGTGCAGGATGTGGGCACCTCATGAGAAGAATGGCAGGTATCACAGCTCTTCCTGTTGTCAGGTGTCTGTTCCTCTGTGGGACTGGGTCGTTTGAACCAGGAAATGTGTGGTCAGAAGGTTTCCACTTGTTTAAGTAACGAGTTTGAAAAGAAAGAAACGTTGAAAAACATTTTTATTAAAATAAATAAAGATCACATGTCACAGTATGTCATTGAGGAACTTAAAAAGACTTTTTTCTATGAAAGCAGAAGGATTGTGGGGCTCAGTGTGTAGAGCTGAGGCCTCTCAGCAACAAGGTTGTCAGAGAGTTTGCATGTTCTCTCTGTGCATGTGTGGGTTTTCTCCATGTTATTACTTCTGTTCCGACCATCATGTTTGTTAAATGTTCAGGTTTTAAAGGAGTGTAATTCTTTCCTGGGACCCTGCTGAGCTACATGCACAGCTCATGTTCCTGATTAAAGCTGATTCTTTCGTCTTGTTTACCTCAGTTTTCAGCTGCTCACTCTTTATGTTTTTATCTGCCAGGTCCCAGAACGCACAACGTCTAAAGTTTACTGTAGAGAGCTGGTGAAAGGACACACGAGGACAGCTTCAAGGTACAGCATCACATCAGCTTTTACATGGTAAAGTCTCAGCAACAGAAGCTTTAGCCTCAGAGGAATGACTTTAAGAGTTTGTTATGTTCTCTGTAGTGTAAGAACAGAGCTCAGACACTTTATCACTGAATATTCAGCATRTTTTACTACATAAAACAGAAAACTACCAACCTAATACCTAAATAATGAAGAGGTGCTATAAAATCTGAAAAGTACCCTTCATCTGCTGGAGTCTGTCTTAGAGGCTAATAAAATGATTTCAGATGGACAAACAAGTTGTATTTATAACTTTTTAAATAAAGTAAGTGTACAGTTTGTGCACTTGTTGCTGTTYAACTGAGACACATATAAAAAGCACTTAATGATTATTATTTTAATGCAGCCTCTGTTTATAAAATACTCMCTCAGACTTATTGTTTAATTTGACTTTTATATAATAAAGTTTAATACCCTCTTGAATCTGTATTAAAATCATACTTTTGCTTGGATTGTTTCATGTTTTTCTATGAGTGACTAAAAAGAAGTTGCTACATTTAAATGAGCTGCTCTTCCACTTTCAAACTAGTGTTTTAGTTAAACAGCACCATAAACTAGTAGGGGTGTAAGAAAATGTCGATACACTGAAATATCGCGATATTTCATTTCCCAATACGGTATCGATATTCTAAAGCCCTGTATCGATTTTTAATTAAGGTTTAAAATGTCAACTTTCCTGCCAGCC
>NW_013952505.1:1486554-1488420 GCF_001266775.1 Austrofundulus limnaeus | reverse complement strand
AAATGGTGACGTGTTCAATACTTATTTTACCCGCTGTACATTTAATGATCTCGTTTTTTAACAGAGTTTTAAAATTGTACAAATACTGTAGTTTTCTAAACATATATATTTTATCGTTAGATTGGGCGAACAGAGAAGATCCAGAACTGCCTTAATCCCAGGTTTTCCAAGAGGCTCGTACTGGACTATTACTTTGAGATGGTGCAGAAACTCAGGTTTGAAGTGTACGACATCGACAGTGAAAACTGTAGTCTGGCAGAGGCGGACTTCCTGGGGCTGATGGAGTGCACCCTTGGACAGGTTAGTTCTCTCTTGCTAACTGGTTCCAGTCTTTTACCAAAAGTAAAAGACTGGTGGGTTGCAAAAGTTATTATTATTATTTTTTTTGGCCTTCAACGTTATATTTATTAGGATTTTTGATTATGGACCCACACAAAATAATCCATATATACTAGGGGTGCAACGATACAGAAAATTCACAATTTGGTTCGGTTTGATACTTTAGTGTCACGGTTTGATATGTTTTTGATACAAATAACCGAAATTTCCATGTCTCTTTTAACTTGTAATTTATTGAAATTATTTATGAACATCTGTTTAACCTCAAAAGTACAGCTTTTAAATAAAATTTAAACTTAAATTTTGCTGAAACAGCAAGTTTCTCAGTGGATCAGCGCTCSAAAATACAGCCTAGATGGAGTAGTTGAACACAGATCCTCTGATCCTTCAACACAGAGCATCTTCAGAAGACAAGTTTATAAAATAATTTTTAAAAATCTGTATTGTTCGATACAAGAGTGTATTGAACCTAAAGCACTGTATTGAAGGGTTCGATAGGGGTACATGTATTGTTGCACCACTAATAAATACATATTTAATCTACATTTTTTATTTTCAGCCAATATTTGTGTTTTAAGAAGCTATATATTGTTGGAAACATTCAAGCGTAGCTGAAATGTGTCTTTTTGTTCAGATTGTGTCCTCGAGTAAACTAACGAAGCCGCTAGTTTTGAAAGATAAGACACCTGCAGGAAAAGCAACAATCACTGTGAGCTCTTTCAATTATTTTTATTTTATTACTCATTATGATGTCATTCATGTGTTTTATTTATATCTTTACTTGTTTAGTGGTTTTAAAAGAATGATGCCTTGTGTTAGATTTGTGCAGAGGAGCAGACRGACAACAGGGTGGTGGCGTTTGAGTGTTCGGCCAGAAAACTGGACAAAAAGGTACTGATCGCTAATGAGTAACTTAATCAGGTTCCGTTTGTCACTCTGCATCAAGCTCTGATTGCAGGACAAGGGATCAAGACCGTAGCTGTTTTTTTTTACATTTCCATCAAGAAATCACATCTGTCAGCTTTCTTCATAAACATCCTTTCTTCCTCAAAGAATCCAAAGTGCTTCATAAACACAATATCTAATAAAACAAAGAAAAAAAAGCAATGAAATAAAATAAAATAGGTTTTGAAATTACTATTTTTTATTTTACTGCTAACTTGTAGCAATAAAAGACCCATAAAATCATTTAAGCGTATACATCTACGCWGGTGATGCGGGATTATAAGATTTTTAACACAGGAGGGATTTTGGTTGTTAATAACTTTAAATGTTATGAGTAGGATTTTGAATGCATTTCTCAGCCTCACAGGAAGCCACTGTAAGGAGGATAAAACAAGAGAGATATCTTTTCAGAACCAGTCTTTACTGTAGCAGCATCACTTTGAATCTGCTATTGAGTTTAAATAAATAGTGTGGCTTTTTTAAAGTTGTTTTCTGCATAAAAGTTAAAACTAATAAACAATTTACATCTTCTGTTCAGGTTAATTGAGCACCTGGACTCCTACTATGAAGCAAAGCATTAGC
>NW_013952505.1:1479854-1484547 GCF_001266775.1 Austrofundulus limnaeus | reverse complement strand
TAACTTGCCTTAAACTGTAGGAACCCTGGCTGACGTCTGATTCATTTGTGAACTCTTGCTCTTGTGCATTTCTTTTATGTGCCCTTTTTTCATTTTTGTCAGGATTTCTTTGGCAAGTCKGACCCTTTCCTGGAAATCTACAAGCAGCTAGAAACAGGATGGCAGCTGGCTCACAGGACAGAGGTAGAGATGTGTTTATCGTGTTCTACGTTTCTGCCTCAGCGATTCTTAGTCAGGATGTCTTTGTGTTAGTAGAGTGATAACCACTATGTGTTTGATGTCCATACAGTTAATATAGTGCAATTGTTCTTGAGTTTATTATTTTATTTTATTTTGTTTGTTTAGGTGGTGAAAAACAACCTAAACCCAGTATGGAAACCATTCAGAATTCCAATCCAGACACTCTGTGCAGGTGACGTGGAAAAACCTATAAAGGTACAGAGATACAGCAAAGATTCCACATCACAAGCTGTGATAATTAGACGAACWCACTCTTAGACATTTTTATATGTGAAATAAGTATCAGAATTGTGTAGTATCATAAAAAWCAGACTTTAGGCYGGTATAGTMTCTTTGTGCATTTGAAAGCTTCTGATCACCCAGTGAWTAAAATAAAGAAGTGTTTTTGTTTCCATCCTCTAACTCTGTTAAAGCAAACTTATCAGGAACAGATGCTTTCCAGGCAGCAGCACAAGTGAGTTAACTGTTAACAGAGTGAGTGCACATCACATGAAGGCTGCCGTGTCTGTGGCAGGATAGACCYCGAGTCCTGAACACATCTACATCTGCCTTAAGGAAACACACCTAGTTCTGAAGAGACTGGCCTTTTGGTGAACAGACCTGTGGTACCATCATTAGTTTAAACTCATCTTTATGTCTTARTAATTTACGCTCAGTACCCCATAACTACAAAAGTAATATTCTATACTATTTTGTGGATTTAGTAAAMAGAAAAATAAACCATTACATGCAAGAACACTTGTTTAGTCCAAGAAACTGCWATTTTTCCTGTTCTTYGTTGAGATGTTTTTACACCATTATTTGAAATAAACCACCTGTGCTATACTAAAACGATTGGACGTAATTTGGAAAAGCACATGCCTCCTAGCTGRTAATCAGATGTAAAACCAAGCCATGAGGTCAAAGGCACTRTTTGCAAAGTTCAGAGTGACAGTTTCCAGCTTGTCAGAATGTTGCAAAAATYRTTTGTATTTCTTTGCTCTTAACAGAATAACATAACAATAACACATAACAATAGCGCTCTATGCAGCATTTTGACTGTACAAACACTGTTAAAACTTATTGCCTAATAATCATTATAAAATACTACAAGTACAACTGACTTAATGCAAGGTAAACAACACAGAACTGCTAAAACCTGGTTAAAGAAAGAGTTTCACTCACTGTTGATGCGAGGAGCAGTCATGTTGAAATGATGATATCATGCATGGTCAGGTATGGTCATGTGGCACCGACTTCCCAACTCGAAATCGAGACATGGGGATGTTTCAGTTAATTTTTATTTTATTGAAAGTCTGAAATTCTTACCCCAGGATAATAATAATAGAACTAGCCTGGTAAAATCCAGACCCTTGTCCTTCGCTTTGCTTCATACGAGGGTCTGGACTCTCGGCTGTAGAGAAGCGATTCTAGCTGGAGGCGTGGCCTCTGTTGAAGTTTAAAATGATTGGATCGGTTGGCCACAAGTGCCAACTCCACTGTGAAGGAGGCTAGGCTAAGAAGCTAACCGGAAATCGTGTGTACTGCAAACAATCCTACTGAGAGGAGAGAAGTATTGAGACAAACGAGACGACTGTAAATGAGAGCTGCTGCTTTGTCAGACAAATTTGTTTTAATTTGGAAGCGTTATCAACACAGACTGGCTTCATTCACTTCCTCCACTGCCGTATGCTAAACTAACTAGCAGACACTGCGCAGAAAATCAACATCGTTCAAAACTCTGCCTTCTGTTTGCTGATTGGTCCAGGTAAAATAAACTACAAGCAGACACTGCGCAGAAAATTGATGTCCTATTCTTTGATTGGCCCGAATGAAATGCTCCTGAAGAAATCCTTGTTTATGGGAGAAATCCCAGATAGAGCAGTGAAGGGAAACTTTAATTGAGCGGAACTGCATAGGGAGGCAAGGGCCAGGCTATAATAAAACTGGAATGCAAGGTAAGTTCCAGATGGATAATAACCATGAGGCCTTCAATGATCTATGCTTCACAGCAGAGTGGCTGAACCGAAACATCAATGTAAAACTCTTGAAAATGGCTTGAAGGACTCTCAGACTTTGAGAAACAAGATTCTTTGGTCTGACGAAACCAAGACTGAACTGTTGGCCTCATTTCTAAATGTTATGTCTGAAGGAATCAAGGCACCAATCATCACCTGTGCAACAGCATCCCAGCGGTGAAGCATGGTTGTGGCAGCATCATGATGTGGGATGTTTCTTAGCAGCAGGGCCTGGAAAACTGGTCCGGGATGAGGTCAAGCTCAAAAGAGCAAAGTGCAGGGATATCCACAACGAAGAACCTCAGATTCATCTTCTAACATGACAGTGACCCAAATCTCTAATTGAAGACAACACTAGAACATCTTAGGGACAACACTGAGTACCTAGAGTGGTCCAACCAGAGTTATTTTGAACTCTGTTGAACATCTGTGGAGAGACCTGAAAATAGCTCTCATCCAACTAGAAAGAGTGGATTTTAAAGAAGAATGACAAAAAACAATTCACTAATCCAGTGTATGAAACTGCTTCCATCTGAACCCAAAAAGATTGTGGTTGGGGCTGCTGCTGAACGCTCTTCACTAAAACAAAGGGATTGTTCACTTAAATGGTAAAATGGTAAATGAACTGAACTTATAGAGCGCTTGATCAAGTCCCTCCGGACCCCAAAATGCTTTACACTTACATTCACCCATTGACACACTGMTGATGGTAAGCTACATTGTAGCCACAGCTGCCCTGGGGCACACTGAAAGAGGCGGGGCTGCCATGCACCGACACCACCGGACCCTCTGACCACCATCAGTTACATAAATGTGATATTTACATGACACTGAAGAGGTTCTGTATGTATGTATAGGTTCTTTATTTTAGTAAATTAGCTGAATTGAACACAGTTCTGTTTTCAGGTTGTTCATATGGGGCNGTTGGCTGCGATTTTGAAGCTGAAATCGCGTTCGGTGTGAACGCAGCATAAGAGTTTCACTCATTGTTGATGCCAGGAGCAGTCTTGTTGAAATGATGATATCATGCATGGTCAGGTATGGTCATGTGGCACCAAATTCCCAACTCGAAATCGAGACATGGGGATGTTTCAGTTAATATTTATTTTATTGAATGTCTGACATTCTTACCCCAGGATAATAATAAAACTAGCCTGGTAAAAACCAGACCCTTGTCCTTCATTTTGCCTCATACGAGGGTCTGGACTCTCGGCTGTAGAGAAGCGATTCTAGCTGTAGGCGTGGCCTCTGTTGAAGTTTAAAATGATTGGATCGGTTGGCCACAAGTGCCAACTCCACTGTGAAGGAGGCTAGGCTAAGAAGCTAACCGGAAATCGTGTGTACTGCAAACAATCCTACTGAGAGGAGAGAAGTACTGAGCCAAACGAGACGACTGTAAATGAGAGTTACTGCTTTGTCAGACAAATTTAATTTAATTTCGAAGCCTTATCAACACAGACTGGCTTCATTCACTTCCTCCACTGCCGTGTGCTAAACTAACTAGCAGACATTGTGCAGAAAATCAACGTCATTCAAAACTCCGCCTTCTGTTTGCTGATTGGCCCAGGTAAAATAAACTACAAGCAGACACTGCGCAGAAAATTGACGTCCTATTCTTTGATTTGGCCCGAATGAAATGCTCCTGAAGAAATCCTTGGTTATGGGAGAAATCCCAGATAGAGCAGTGAAGGGAAACTTCAATTGAGCGGAGCTGCATAGGGAGGCAAGGGCCAGGCTATAATAAAACTGGAATGCAAGGTAAGTTCCAGATGGATAATAACCATGAGGCCTTCTCTGATCTATGCTTCACAGCAGAGTGGCTGAACTGAAAAATCAATGTAAAACTCTTGAAAATGGCTTGAAGGACTCTCAGACTTTGAGAAACAAGATTCTTTGGTCTGACGAAACCAAGACTGAACTGTTGGCCTCATTTCTAAATGTTATGTCTGAAGGAATCAAGGCACCAATCATCACCTGTGCAACAACATCCCAGCGGTGAAGCATGGTTGTGGCAGCATCATGATGTGGGATGTTTCTTAGCAGCAGGGCCTGGAAAACTGGTCTGGGATGAGGTCAAGCTCAAAGAGCAAAGTGCAGGGATATCCACAACGAAGAACCTCAGATTCATCTTCTAACATGGCAGTGACCCAAATCTCTAATTGAAGACAACACTAGAACATCTTAGGGACAACACTGAGTACCTAGAGTGGTCCAACCAGAGTTATTTTGAACTCTGTTGAACATCTGTGGAGAGACATGAAAATAGCTCTCATCCAACTAGAAAGAGTGGATTTTAAAGAAGAATGACAAAAAACAATTCACTAATCCAGTGTATGAAACTGCTTCCATCTGAACCCAAAAAGGTTGTGGCTGGAGCTGCTGCTGAACACTCTTCACTAAAACAAAGGGATTTTACACTTAAATGGTAAAATGGTAAATGGACTGAACTTATAGAG
>NW_013952505.1:1464062-1479567 GCF_001266775.1 Austrofundulus limnaeus | reverse complement strand
GTATGTATGTATAGGTTCTTTATTTTAGTAAATTAGCTGAATTGAACACAGTTCTGCTTTCAGGTTGTTCATATGGGGCACTGAGTTTCGATTAAAGGAAAAAAATAAGTGATCGTAGCATCAGACTGCAGCATAAATCGCAAGAAGTAAAAAAAAAATTTGAATACTTTCTGAAGCCTAAATCTATATTTGATTACAACAAATTTAACTAAATATATATAAATATGTAAATCTTGATGAAAAACATAGCTTCACATTTTCTTTCACTTTTTGACATCAGTTCACTTCTGTTTTAAATGACTGAACCARAACAACTTTTAGCATCTAGAGGTTARTAACCCAAAASGCCAGTTTCTCATTGGTTACTTTACCATTAAGTTTGGACTTCCATGAACTTTCTCACACAGTTTGACTGTTCTGGTTGTTCAATTCTGTGTGTAGAGCTTTTTCTTGTGTCCCATTCTTTTCTCAGCACTGAAGGTATGACCCTATTGCTGGGCGGTATTACCAAAATTTTATATCCCAGTATTTTAAACAGTTATACCGGTATCACAGTATTTGACTGTATTTTTCTTTTCATGCATACCTGTGTGTGTTAACCACAGTTTCTACTGATTGGGAGGAAAATTACTGCAGTAAAGTGGCTAGAAAAGTGATGGCTTTTGGTAATTTAACCCAAAGCTTGCTTGTTTTGTCATATAGAGTAACTAAGTCATCTGCTTTACACTTACATTCACCCATTGACACACTGATGATGGTAAGCTACATTGTAGCCACAGCTGCCCTGGGGCACACTGACAGAGGCGGAGCTGCCATGCACCGGCACCACCGGACCCTCTGACCACCATCAGTTACATAAATGTGATATTTACATGACACTGAAGTTACATAACTTCAGGGTATCGTCAAAAACTTGACTTGAGGGTGCCAATTTTAGTTTTAAACAGTCTTAGTATGTTTGAGGCTGAGCTGTTGGAGCAAATTCTTGTGTTACCACCTGCAGTAACAAGTTTAAAGGAGACATGCTTTTAAATCCTTATTTTTCACAAATCATTCAAATCGTTCTATATAAAGTGGGACTGCAAAGCTTTGGTCTAAATTCCTCCTTGTAACTCCACAAGCCCCTCTTTCACCCCTTTTCTCAGGTGTGTCTCAGATCTAGGGTTGGGCATAATCGTATCGTCTGCAATTAATCGTCAGAAAAACATTAATCAATTATTTTTTGGCACTTGACGATTAATACGATTAATGCCACCAGGCAGAGTGACTGGAGATTTCCTCGGTCAGTCCGCTCGGTGCTCCTCTCCGCTTCAAATATGACGAACATTTAAATAAAAGTTCTGTAATTTATCTATCAACACAATCTAAAATTTGAGGTATAGCCTGAAGTCTGTGATTTTGACAGTTTGAAAAAGATTTTTACGAAGAGCTAATCTTTCCCACTAAATTGGTCAGGTGACTAAGAGTGTCCAGGGACTCCAGGGGATTAATCGTCAAATTAATCGTTATTGGCTAAACACCACAATTAATCGTGATTAATTTTATTGCCAATATCGCCCAACCCTACTCAGATCAACTCGTTATGAATCCAAACAAGGCACTTCATATTTCACCCCCTCTAGTTTCCAGACCGCTCCATTCTATACCGTTCAGCCAGTGTAGTTTCATAGCAGAGATACGACTATATAACGACGCAGAAACTTTTTATTTACAAATTAATTATCAAAAAGGGAAGACTTGTCCATCCAGCCTTACATGTTGGAGCCAGAGTCTGACCCAGAACCAGAGGAGAATGTAGACTACCAATAGGTAATTGGTAAGTCCAGACCTTTTTTAGAAGTTTTGTTGCAATATCTGTGACGCAATAGTTTAGAAAATGTCATCGAAAATAGAGAAAACTGAATGAATTGAAAAATATGACCCAAACAGGATATAAAGATATCTACGCAGCACCGGGAGAGACTAAATTAAACTTTTCTGCTCTTCTAGAGACTCCAAGTACACAACAAAATGCATTTACCATCTAAAAAAGTGGATTTTGCCTGATATGTCCCCTTTAACTCAACAGTTTGCAGAATATCGTTGTTTGATTCACATCAGAGCTTTTAAAGCCGATGCTTCTGTGCAACTACTCCTCCTTGCCTTTTGGGAACAAGTTATTTTTGGTCGTCACCCTCAGCTGTTATGTCTGCCCCAGCTTCTCTTTCCATACTTTCTGTGTACAGCTCTATCATTCTCAACACCTCCAACAATGACACTATCTTGCCTTGTGCTGCTTTATTTATAATGTGCATTCAGTGGCGCAGCAGGTAAAATGGTCCCCCACGAAACAGTTTATTGACTGACACGATGGTCCAAAAGTTGTTCAGGCTATTTAAACTGGTATGCAGTATGGAAAACTCATCACGTAAGAAAAAAAAAGTTTTTTTTAATATGAACTGGTATACCGCACAGCTCTAGTAGGAAAATGTTTTAAAAGCAGCAAGCCCTGTTTTTATCTGTCAGTTTAAACAGATTGTGTGTGTTTCTAATAGAGGTTTCTGTGTCTAGGTGCTACATAGAGTCCAAAGCTTCACCTGTAGCATGCCTCTGTCTCATCTTCTCTGGCTTCCACACTCTGAGTGGTCATTTCACTTCAAAATGATGGCAATCCAGAACAAAACAAAAATCTGTCTTTGACCTGCTTTTTGTTGTACATTATTGTCTCTCTCAGATAGACTGTTATGACTACAACAACAGCGGCTCTCATAACTTCATTGGATCCTTTCAGACCACACTCAGCCAAATGCAGCAGGCATCACAGTCATATGCGGTGAGCTCTACTATGTGTATTTGTTGGTTTGAGCCATTTTCTTCCCAATTATACAAAACACAGATTATAGGAATTGTCTGATCATCTCAGGCTGAGTTTGAATGCATCAATAGCAAGAAGAAGGAGAAGAAGAAAGGATACAAAAATTCTGGCATTATCATCATAAAACAGTGCAAGGTATTGTGGTCTATTATCTTTTAAAGTGTGTTTATAGTCATTTTATCAGGCAATCTTACWGTGTTTTTACTTCAGTATTTGTGTGACATATACTAGTGCCAATGGTTCAATGATTTCCTGTCATCTGTATTTGACTGCAGGTAGTGAAGGAGTACACTTTCCTGGATTACATAATGGGTGGCTGTCAGATCAACTTTACTGTGAGTGCTACACACTTTTATGAATCTTACCCCTTTTACCACTTATAGAAACTGTCAAAATGTTTAATTTTTTTTAATTGAATGGTGATACTGAACATTTGTTGCTTCATGCTGGGCCCAGATTGCTATAGATTTTACAGGCTCCAATGGGAACCCCACGTCACCCATGTCCCTCCACTACATCAACCCTCAAGGCTATAACGAGTATCTGGCAGCCATCTGGGCAGTTGGTAACGTAATCCAGGACTATGACAGGTGAATATATTGGTACGAGTGCAAAGTTTTTCAGGTTTAGGAGTTTATGGATTACATAATATGTGTAAAAGTTTTTTTCCATTTGTAAATGATTTTCCTCGCTGTAAAAGGGCAAAGTCTTTTAAAGTGGAAAATAACTTCAGACGTTTCCCAGACAGCAAAAAATAGCTTCTCTGAGATCATTGCTGAAACTATACTTACTGTATATTTCACTGTGACTTTACACTTAGAGGATTTTGTTGGTAGAGGAAATAAATCCACTGTAAATGATGTAAACGGTGGTGTTTGTCTTCTTTCAGAAAAATAGCTTAAAATGAAACTCAACAAAGCCTTTTTATGCCTTGGGGTGTGGTTCATTTGCAAAACACAAGTTTTGCTGGCCTTGGTNGGTTACTTTACCATTAAGTTTGGACTTCCATGAACTTTCTCACACAGTTTGACTGTTCTGGTTGTTCAATTCTGTGTGTAGAGCTTTTTCTTGTGTCCCATTCTTTTCTCAGCACTGAAGGTGTGACCCTATTGCTGGGCGGTATTACCAAAATTTTATATCCCAGTATTTTTAACAGTTATACCGGTATCACAGTATTTGACTGTATTTTTCTTTTCATGCATAACTGTGTGTGTTAACCACAGTTTCTACTGATTGGGAGGAAAAATACTGCAGTAAAGTGGCTAGAAAAGTGATGGCTTTTGGTAATTTAACCCACTGCTTGCTTGTTTTGTCATATAGAGTAACTGTCATCTGCTTTACACTCACATTCACCCACTGACACACTGATGATGGTAAGCTACATTGTAGCCACAGCTGCCCTGGGGCACACTGACAGAGGCGGAGCTGCCATGCACCGGCGCCACCGGACCCTCTGACCACCATCAGTTACATAAATGTGATATTTACATGGCACTGAAGTTACATAACTTCAGTCAAGTTTTTGACTTGAGGGTGCCAATTTTAGTTTTAAACAGTCTTAGTATGTTTTAAGCTGAGTTGTTGGAGCAAATTCTTGTTACCACCTGCAGTAACAAGTTTAAAGGAGACATGCTTTTAAATCCTTATTTTTCACAAATCATTCAAATCATTCTATATAAAGTGGGACTGCAAAGCTTTGGTCTGAATTCCTCCTTGTAACTCCACAAGCCCCTCTTTCACCCCTTTTCTCAGGTGCTTCTCAGATCAACTCGTTTTGAATCCAAACAAGGCACTTCATATTTCACCCCCTCTAGTTTCCAGACCGCTCCATTCTATACCGTTCAGCCAGTGTAGTTTCATAGCAGATATATGACTATATAACGACGCAGAAGCTTTTTGTTTACAAATTAATTCTCAATAAGGGAAGACTTGTCCATCCAGCCTTACATGTTGGAGCCAGAGTCTGACCCAGAACCAGAGGAGAATGAAGACTACCAATAGGTAATTTGTAAGTCCAGACCTTTTTTAGAAGTTTTGTTGCAATATCTGTAACACAATAGTTTAGAAAATGTCATCGAAAATAGAGAAAACGGAATGGATTGAAAAATATGACCCAAACAGGATATAAAGATATCTACGCAGCACCGGGAGAGAYTAAATTAAACTTTTCTGCACTTCTAGAGACTCCAAGTCCACAACAAAATGCATTTACCATCTAGAAAAGTGGATTTTGCCTGATATGTCTCCTTTAACTCAACAGTTTGCAGAATATCGTTGTTTGATTAACATCAGAGCTTTTAAAGCCGATGCTTCTGTGCAACTACTCCTCCTTGCCTTTTGGGAACAAGTTATTTTTGGTCGTCTCCCTCAGCTGTTATGTCTGCCCCAGCTTCTCTTTCCATACTTTCTGTGTACAGCTCTATCATTCTCAACACCTCCAACAATGACACTATCTTGCCTTGTGCTGCTTTATTTATAATGTGCGTTCAGTGGCACAGCAGGTAAAAKGGTCCCCCACGAAACAGTTTATTGACTGGTACGATGGTCCAAAAGTTGTTCAGGCTATTTAAACCGGTATGCAGTATGGAAAACTCATCATGTAACAAAAAAAAAGTTTTTTTTAATATGAACTGGTACACCGCCCAGCTCTAGTAGGAAAATGTTTTAAAAGCAGCAAGCCCTGTTTTATCTGTCAGTTTAAACAGATTGTGTGTGTTTCTAATAGAGGTTTCTGTGTCTAGGTGCTACATAGAGTCCAAAGCTTCACCTGTAGCATGCCTCTGTCTCATCTTCTCTGGCTTCCACACTCTGAGTGGTCATTTCACTTCAAAATGATGGCAATCCAGAACAAAACAAAAATCTGACTTTGACCTGCTTTTTGTTGTACATTATTGTCTCTCTCAGATAGACTGTTATGACTACAACAACAGCGGCTCTCATGACTTCATTGGATCCTTTCAGACCACACTCAGCCAAATGCAGCAGGCATCACAGTCATATGCGGTGAGCTCTACTATGTGTTTTTGTTGGTTTGAGCCATTTTCTTCCCAATTATACAAAACACAGATTATAGGAATTGTCTGATCATCTCAGGCTGAGTTTGAATGCATCAATAGCAAGAAGAAGGAGAAGAAGAAAGGATACAAAAATTCTGGCATTATCATCATAAAACAGTGCAAGGTATTGTGGTCTATTATCTTTTAAAGTGTGTTTATAGTCATTTTATCAGGCAATCTTACTGTGTTTTTACTTCAGTATTTGTGTGACATATACTAGTGCCAATGGTTCAATGATTTCCTGTCATCTGTATTTGACTGCAGGTAGTGAAGGAGTACACTTTCCTGGATTACATAATGGGTGGCTGTCAGATCAACTTTACTGTGAGTGCTACACACTTTTATGAATCTTACCCCTTTTACCACTTATAGAAACTGTCAAAATGTTTAATTTTTTTTAATTGAATGGTGATACTGAACATTTGTTGCTTCATGCTGGGCCCAGATTGCTATAGATTTTACAGGCTCCAATGGGAACCCCACGTCACCCATGTCCCTCCACTACATCAACCCTCAAGGCTATAACGAGTATCTGGCAGCCATCTGGGCAGTTGGTAACGTAATCCAGGACTATGACAGGTGAATATATTGGTACGAGTGCAAAGTTTTTCAGGTTTAGGAGTTTATGGATTACATAATATGTGTAAAAGTTTTTTTCCATTTGTAAATGATTTTCCTCRCTGTAAAAGGGCAAAGTCTTTTAAAGTGGAAAATAACTTCAGACGTTTCCCAGACAGCAAAAAATAGCTTCTCTGAGATCATTGCTGAAACTATACTTACTGTATATTTCACTGTGACTTTACACTTAGAGGATTTTGTTGGTAGAGGAAATAAATCCACTGTAAATGATGTAAACGGTGGTGTTTGTCTTCTTGCAGAAAAATAGCTTAAAATGAAACTCAACAAAGCCTTTTTATGCCTTGGGGTGTGGTTCATTTGCAAAACACAAGTTTTGCTGGCCTTGGTTACATTACAAAATTGCAAAAATGGCTACATTTCCAAATTATCTTTTTTTTTTGTTACCTAACTGAAGTTATTTATAGCTGATATTTAATTCACATTTAACCTAAAATATAGGAATGAAGGAGCAAATGTACTGTATCAGTCTGTATGTTAGGGCTGGGCGATATGGCCCAAAAAAAGAATTCTCCGATTTTTTTCACCCCAAATTCGATTTTTGATTTTAATCCATTTTGTTTCCCACTTAATAGAGTGCCTCTGTTTGAGGTGTCCAAACAAATTTGTCATACTCCTGCTTTTTGTAGCAAGAGCCTTCAAACAGATTTTGCAGTGAGGTGTTCGTTGCTCCAAGTCCGAGGTTGCAAAACCTAACCAGTTCCAGATAACAGATGGAACAGTGCCTTTTTTGAGAAGTAGATCCTCTTTGCTAGCTGCCATATTGTCATTTTGTGTACCAAGCATCTTGAGGGACAGATGGGGTGACCTCTGAACTACAGAAGGCCTAAAGAGTGCACTGGTGGGAAAAAAATCTTGATTTTCCCAAAATCAAATCTTTATAAATGGCAAATTTGAATTAGTCGATTAAATCAATTTATTGCCCAGCCCTACTGTATGTTAATAATTACCAGGAACGTTTATGTAAAGGTTTCTACACTTTCTGCTTTAAACTGGCAGTATCCATTTTCCTTGTCTAAAAATATTTTATTTACTTTTGTAAGTAAGCTTACTTTGACAATAACAATCAGTTTWAATCACTTTTCTTCGACAGTGACAAGATGTTCCCTGCCTTTGGTTTCGGTGCTCAGATCCCTCCGACGTGGCAGGTGATTTTATCTGCTGTCCTGTAATGTGCATTTGTCTCTTTTAGATACGTTTGTTTGGGACTCATGACTAACATCTGTTTGTGTTTTCAGGTCAGCCACGAGTTTCCCATCAACTTTAACCCGTCTAACCCATTTTGTCAAGGTAAAACCAGATAAAAAACCTGAAATGTGTGTCTTGTTGTGGCTTGTTTTGCAGTAGTGCATAAAATTATGTTCAGTATGCGTATGAGATTCATTTGACTTTAACCCAGTTTTTGTAATGATCTGTAGGTATAGAAGGTGTGGCCTTTGCCTACCAGCAGTGTCTACCTCAGGTGAAGCTTTACGGCCCCACTAACTTTTCCCCAATCATCAACCATGTGGCCCATTTTGGCAGACAGGCCATGCAGCAGCAGACTGCCTCTGTGAGTAGCTGAAAGGAATTTTTCTTTTCTTATCTGTCAAACCTCAATAAAATCATTTAGAAGTCCTTCCATTGAAAAAGTCTGCCTGAGCTTTTACATGAGGTAGTGCTATTTTTGGCATTCAGCTTTATATCATTTTTTAATGTCATTCCCTCATCAAAAACATGCCCAGAGTGTTGCTTTGACTCATTCATGCATTTTTGAGAAATGCTTGAATCTCCTATTGTAGCCACGTGGAGCTGCCTAAACACTTGCTAGTACAAAGCTCCGCTTATTTGTACAGAGCTCCTCCCTGGAGCTCATTGTGCAGCCAAGCTTCTGCCCCACAGAGCACCCCTCCCCCGAAGCATTGTTGTGAAAATGTGCTGAAGTGGGAGTGTTGGAAATGGTAGGAGGTTCCTAAAGAGGCCAGTTTCAAGGCATTTAGATATTGTTGTGTTTGAAGTCACTGGAGGGATGGTTTTCTCCTGGGGTTTAATCTCTGCCGTGATGTGGTGGTCAAAAGAAACTCTGCTGGCCTGTTTGTTTCAAACAGTGAAGCTTTATTCAAACACAGAGCCTACAGTGAAGGACTCCCCTGAACCTTATGGTGCGTTCACACCGAACGCGATTTCAGCTTCAAAATCGCAGCCAACGCTGAAGTTTGAAGCTTGTGCACTTTGAGATCAGACGCTGGACATCTGCGCTGCACGGCGACAGCCGCCCCGCCCTCCCTCCTCTGTCCTCTGTCGGGCTCTGTTTAATGTCGGACGAGGAAGTGGCTTTGCTTTATTTACAGAGGGCAAGAGCGTGTCACATTCGTCAGATAATTAATTCATAATTAATTCACCAGATAATTCAGAGTAGAGGCTCACAGCTGCTTTCAGGACTATTTTTCCAGTCTGATGAGTCGCTGTCACGCATTGCTGCGGATCAGGACACGACTGCAGGCACTCATTTCAGCTAAAGAGCAGGAGCTCCGTCTGTTTCAGGTTAGTGGACMTCATTCAGTAAACTGTCCCGTCRGGAAATATGTCRCTACGTCACACRGTGGAGTCTCTCTGATTGGTTGACGCTGCGCGTCGAGCTGCAAAAGTTCAGATTTCCCAACTTCAGCGATTTGGACGATTTGGACGATTTGGACGATTTTGGACGATCTGAGCGTTCGACGCTCAGATCGTCCAAATCGTCCAAATCGCGCTGCTCTAATCGCGCTTGAGGCGCCGCAGAACTTCCCGACGTTGCTTGAAGCGCGTCCACCATAGACTTTGTATGTAAACCTGCTGCTCCTGACGCTGAAATCGCGTTCGGTGTGAACGCACCATTAGGGAGACTCTATGATCCCACCCAGATGAGAAACAGACATACAGTTGTACTGGGCTTATGCTGTTTGTTAAGGGTTTCAGCATCATTATCACATTTCCCATCCTGGTCCAAACAAATACGCCCTTTCATCTTATTTCAATTTTGGATCATCCTGTTTCAGATACTACAATAGACTATTATGCAGAGTCTAATTTATTTTTGATAAATACAGCATTGTCATAACAACTGAAGGTGGCATAGCTACTTGATTGTGGTATAAAATTAAACTCTGCATCTGGAAAATCCCAACCTTTAATTAAACGTAAAATTCAACTGACATTTAAAAATAGGTATGCAAATGGGATTGCTGACATTCTCTTAAAACCAAAGTCTTTTCTGCAAAGTTTTGAAGAGTGTAGGTAAAAATGACTTCTCTCTACATTTTGTTTTGTGTAAATATTTCACAGAAACACTTGGACCTGTTTAAACGTTTTATTTTCAGACAACAAACACATCTTAATTCTGCCTCTTTTGCTATCCTTAAGCAATACTTTGTCCTGCTGATCATCACGGACGGAGTGATCACGGACATGGATCAGACGCGCGACGCCATTGTTAAAGCCTCTCGGCTGCCCATGTCTATCATCATCGTTGGGGTGGGAGGAGCAGACTTCAGCGCCATGGAGTTCCTGGATGGAGACGACGGGATCCTGCGCTCAGCTACAGGCGAGGCCGCCATGAGGGACATCGTCCAGTTTGTGCCGTTCAGGCAGTTTCAAAACGTGAGCCACTACACGCCATGAGTTGCACTGTTTGTGAAGATGCTGCACTAGAAATAATTTTTACATGTTGCACGTCTTATTTCAGGCAGGCACAGCAGCCCTTGCACAATGTGTACTGGCAGAGTTGCCTGATCAAGTGGCCTCCTTCTTCAATTTATTTGACCTGAAGCCCCCCAACGACCCTTGCCCTTCCTAGATATGTACGAGTACCTCGACTGATTCACTTACCGTTTCCCTCTTTCTTTTCTCCATTAAATCCTAGCTGCATGATGGACACAAAATGACCTGCAAAAAAATGGCATCATTTTGTGTCTTACAGTATGAGTATGGCTTTATATCATCATATACCATGTGTGTGTGTGTGTGTGTGTGTGTGTGTGTGTGTTTGTGTGTGTGTGTGTGGCCGGGGTACCAAATGAGCTGACTCACTAACACTTTGGTTTGGACCACTATCTTTAAGGCTTTCCTCATATTTTACACTCAGTACCCCAGTATGACAGTGTGTCTATGGTAGCTTCGTGGTCAGTGCCGCGGTCTTGTAATCTTGAAGCTGCAGGTTAGAGCCTCAGCTGCATCAGGAAGAGCGTTCGGTCTAAAACAATTGTCAAAATTTTCATGCGAGTTCACTCACTCCGGTAACTACTAATGACAACAGAATTGGCCAAAAAACAAAAAGAAAATAAAAAGAAAAGAACAAAAAACACTGTGAAAAAATACTATTAAATTGTGTTTAAATATATTAAAAATAAACATCTAAAATATCAAAACTCTTTTTTATATACTTGTTAGAATTTTGGGTTTGATGTAACAAAATTTTTGAGCACTTGGATTTGGGCATTTTCTACCATTTTTTGCCGTTCCTCTCAATCTGAGTTTGGATGGGGACTGTTGGTGCAGCCATGTTCAGGTCTTTCCAGAGTTCAGCAAGTTTCAAGTCAGGGCTCTGGCTGGTCCACTCTAGAACATTCACAGTTGTCCTTAGCCACTCTTGTGTTGTCTTTACTTTGTCATTTTAGACATTGTCATGTTGGGAAGTGACCCAGTCCAGTCTGAAGTCCTGAGTTCTGTGGGAAAGACAAGGTTGAGGGCAACCCTGACCTGGTTCCTAGACCCTGCTGCTGCTTAATAATACCCTCAAAAGCACAACGCTGCCACCACCATGCTTCACTGTTAAGATGGTGTTGGGCAGGGAACTGTACTTTTAAGCAATATAAAAACAGAAAACATACTTGCCTTTTCTATATGCAAAACAATTAATTTATGCCTTTCAAAAATGTTTCCCCTCCCTCCATCAGCCTAACGCTGGTTTAGTCCGTTGTACAACTGATTAAGAAATTGCAGGTGTGTGGGAGGCTGCCTGAGGACTGAAACGATGGATGAATAAATACTTATTGGTAATCACTCGTTACACCAATGTGGTGAGCAACTCCAGGGAGTTACATTACATTACATTATTAATTTATACATCCTGCCCACAAATGGCTCTTATTAAATCTCCCTGTTTATTGTCCAACACCAGTAATGAAACAGAATTTCCACCCTTGGTCGAACAGTTTAGTCTTAGCAGCTTTAAAGTGGTTTGAAAACATATTCACCAAGACTCTGTTCTGGTTCTGGGTCTTAGTTCCATCTCCACACAGGAGTTGTTAAGCTCAGTCATGTTGTTGGTCACCCCTCTCCCTCTACCAGCTCCTGGATAAGTATTGGTTGGACCAACCTACTTCCATCTGAGAATTATGGAGGTCAATATGTTCTTAAAGACCTTCAGTGTAGCACAGTATTCTCATAACTTTCCTTAAATCTGCACCTTGGAACAATCCTGTCTCTGAGTTCTGCACTCACTTCCTTTGATCTCAGGGGTATTTTTATTTATTTTTTGCTCTGATGTGCAAATTTCCAATAAGCAGCAACAACAAAGTAAATCCAAAATAGGTACGGAATACCGATTGTGATGCTAAATGTATAAAAGGTTATCCACCTATAGAACCATTTTGTTACTTCACCCTCCTCTCCTTATTATACTGTATTTATTTTGAAAATAGCCTAATAATGTGCTGCAATATAGTAGAGAAAAAACAATGAAGTATTTCATCTGTGATTTTCCTTGGATCTATCCACAACAACACAAACTAAAACATAAAACTGATAATACGCTCCTCTTCATTCGATGTCAATAACAACAAATCATTGTCATTTAGAAAAGGAGGTTTCTGAGCCAAATTTCAAGTTCTGTAGCAAAAAAATCTGAATACTTAGGTGAATCCTGGTTTTAATTTTTACTAAATTTACATATTTTAAAGACTGATTTTATTTTGTCATTATAAGGTACTAAGTATATTATATAAAAAAAATGAAATCATCAGGCTGCAACAAATTACAAAATGTAAATGGACTTTGGATACTTTCTGAAGCCATTTTTGTGCATATTATTGAGGAAAGATTCAGATTTGTTTACACTGATCACCAAACCACCCTGCTTTTATTTAGTTGGCTTTTAGTGTCCCTGCTTTCTCTTTATAACGCTCGCATATTTACATAATTTATACTTACTTGACCTCGCATTGTTTTGGTCTCTTCTTTTCTTTTTAGTGTCCTCAGGAAGCACTCGCTCAGTGTGTCTTAGCGGAAGTCCCTGGTCAGGTGACCGGTTTCTTCAACACAATGAATCTGAAGCCGCCTCACGGCAACAGTCCTGCCTCTGAGCTGCAACCATCAGTGCCCYCGAGCGATGTTTTCTGAGAAACCACCTTCCTCTGCCAAACCCACGTTGACCCCTGAAACTGTGTGTAAGCTGTTCCAGGCTTTTTAATGAAACCTAATGGTTGTGTTGGCATGTGACATTCAGCATGTTCAAATTTGTAAATTTTATACAGCCTTTTCACTTTTAAGAAGTTCAGTTTGAATAAAAAAACACAACATTTCCTTACAAGTTCTTAACACAATATCTATGATTTGCTTTGGTCAAAACAAGATAACAGTTAACAATACCAGTACTTTCTGTTTTGCTTTTATTTTCACCTCTGTGTACTCAACAAACCTGAGAGCTCATACTAGCACACTACGAAACACTGAAATACTTGAATGTTAGTTTCAGAATATTCTGAAAATCTCAAACACCGTTTGGTCGTCACAAATAAGTGTTTTAAATGATTCRTTTAGGTTCAAACTCCTCACAAGTCATTAAGTAGTTCCAGGTTAGTACTCCTCCATCTCTTACAAAAAGCTGACTTTGTAAACCTGTGCTTCAACTTTTCAATTAGTAGTCAGATAACCTTGTCAGGATATAAAACATAACACAGAAATAAAGTGCTGGTAGGGCTCTGTTAGGGTGTTGTTTTTGTTATGCTAAAGATGATTTAATAGCAGCACAGCAATAAAACCTAATGGAAAACTATTGTTGATATGAAACAATAAAAACAGACTCCCCTCAGTAAAATCAAAATTACTTGAAGGTCAAATTGAGCAGCATAAAGAAGATATTTTCAAATCGTGAGGGGGTGTAAAAGAAGTGGCAGTTTTATTATTGTTATTGCTCCATTTTGGTCTCTTAACTTTTCATTTAATATAGTTTCTTGATGGAAGTGTTAACACAACACAGGCAGGAGGACAATTATTCTTACTGCACGATGGAAGCTGTGGTGACACAAGACACATTTTCTATGTGCAGGCTCACATTTGTTTAGCCAAGACTTCTACACAAATCCATGTAAAAGAGGACAAAAGAGATGGGAACAATCATAACGACTGACTGTTTTAGAGCAGCTCACTTGTACATTCTTCTTCCTTCCTTCTCTCTGAGGGTCAGAAAGATTTGTGTTCACCTGATCCACCATGGTTTCTATGTTACTCCACTTTGACTGTCTGCCTTCTCTGTCCAAAAAATGAAAACGACTGTGCTCAAAAGACTGTTCCTTATCCTCAATATGCAAATGGACTGCAGAGCTTTTCTTTACTCAAAGGTCTGAACACGCCTCGCTGCAGGCACTCATCTTCTGCTTTTGTAAATATAAAAAAGTGCATTTGCCTTCATTGGATATTGCTAGTCACCCAATAAGTATCAAATTATTATTAGAGAACTAAAACATAAAAAAGATCATTGTAGTCACACTTAACCCACTAAACTTTCAATTTCAGAAGTAGATTTAGTGTTGCTTTTTTTAAAATATTGATCAAAATTCTTGTTTTTTGCACATATTATATGTTGGCAAAATAAGACTTGCTGTGAATAGCTTGAGAATTCACAACATTTATTCTCAATATTTGTACAGGAATAGTTAAGTTATTTAGCCTACTCAAATCCAACAGGCTTTTTTGCCCTGACAGACAACATTGTTTTAAGTTTGTCATCATAGACACACACTCCAGAACAACAGTACACGGTAAAACATTAGAAAAACGTTTACCATTTTCTAAGCTAATTTTTCATTTTCTTGACTGACGTGTCAGTTTAAGAGATTGGATTTTTTGGGGGCCTTTTTAGCAAACAAGCTTGATTTGTTTTAGTTTTTTTTTTTTAAAGMGCTGAGGCAGCTAATCGCATCACAGGACAAATATGTTGATGAAGTACCTGGTGTGCTTTAAGTGATGTCATTTGTGATCTTTGTTATATTTTGTCTCATGTCCCCATGTCACTTAAATCTCTCTATTTTGTCTTTACCATTGCATGGTACCTTAGAAAATGTAAAATTGTTTCAGTTTAAATTACAGAGCGTTAACAAAAGCTTTTCTTACTTACCTAATGTTTACAGAATACTTCGAAGCACAGGTGACTGGTTATAATTATTTGTACTAACGAAGTCTGATGTCTAACTCACCAAGAAAGATTTTGTGTGCTAAACTGTTTTTTTAAACTATAAAAATAGAAAACATTCACTTTGTCTTAAATACCTATCATAATCCTGAAAGATACATATTTTTACTTAAAGGTTCATAAATTTATTATTGAGTTAATATGTTGTTTACACTTAAAGCTATATGTATGCAATTTTGCCATGTATATTGTTTTAACTGTGCAAAAAAATTCATAATCTGAAGTTTGAACCAATTTTTTTAAAAATGTAAAATTATCCTAGTAGGTGTCTCTGCAGTACATAGAGGGAGTTTCTAGTTGCGTGAGTGGAGTTTGTCCTAGCTGTGATTGGATAATAGGTGGAAGTTGGGTGTGGGCGGAGGTTGGAAAAATTGGGATTGGTCATATTGTCTTGTGGGGCAACTTAAAGGAGGATGTAATTTTAATAGTAAAATTATTGTGAACATGTATAAACATAATAAATTGACTTCAAATTTTGTGCAGCAAGAACCTTCCAACCTTCAGTTTATCACTAAAATTGATATTAAAGTG
>NW_013952505.1:1462172-1463506 GCF_001266775.1 Austrofundulus limnaeus | reverse complement strand
AGCACAGAAACAGTACTATATAACATTTTAGACACATTCTAGACAGTTTTTCAGCTAAAAAAAGTTAATTTTGGGATAAGTTACTCTTTAATGTGTAAAATAATATAGGCTTCCTGTCCATTTCGACCAAGCTGCTCTCAGCTTCTTTAAACCCCTCCCAAAATAGTCAGTCCAGCCAATCACCTCTTTAACAAACTACCCCCACAAAAGTCAAACAGACCAATCCTGTGTTGGACAAACTCCTCCCACAAAACAAGAAACTCCTACTTAATGACTGCAGGCACCCCCTTCTCAAACTATCAGATAATTTTGTGATTTTTATGTTTGCCATCTGTTAATAAGATTAAAGAAATATCCAGCTGTATTTGTGAGTTTCTGTCCATTTTCTTACTCGGTTTTTACCTAGAATACATGATTACCCCACTGAACCTGTGATCAGAAAAATAACTGAAATAATCTGGGGRAAAAAGAGGCACATGATTTATGCTTTTTTTTTATTACTGTAACCTGTTTCAATTTAAGTGGGAGAAATTATTGTAAGCATAATTTTGAAAAAGTTGAGATGTTGAGTACCTTGTAAGTAAAAGCATGATTCAGTGTTTTGCATATTTTATTTATAATCAAATGTTGAAACAAAGTAATAAATGGATATCTTCAGTCAAGAAAAATAATGAAGAATACATGCTTSTTTATTTAACATTTTGTAATTTTATTTTTTCAGTCAGAAAACTGTATGACAGTAGAGAAGAAAAATCATTGCATGCTGAAAGAGGCAAAAGGTGAATGGTTTTGCTCATGTTAATAAAATGTATTATGAACTATTGGACACTTTTTAATGAAACACTGAGCTAATCATCTACAGCAGAATTCAATTCAATTCAAATTCAAAMATACTTTATTGATCCCAGAGGGAAATTAGGTAATTACTACTAGGTAATTACTTGGTAATTAGGTAATTACTTTTTGGATTCAACCTCAACTCCACAGATCTATACAAATCATGCAAATAGTACCTAAAAATATTTGTCTGCATGAATTTACAAGCTGTTTAAGTTTTGAACTCCAAGTAGTTGTAACATTTGATGAAAATTTACTCCAACTATAAAGTCATGATGACTGTAAAAATACTGGGGTGTGGTGGGTATTCTGTATTTTCCAGGTACATAGTTCAATTCTATACCACAATCAAGTAACTGTTACCTTTAGTTGTTGTTACAGTGCTGTATATATCAAAAATAAATTTACATTTGTAGCAGCGTTTAGGCAGCTCCACATGGCTACCACAGGAGATTCAGCTTTCTCAAACATGAGAAACATGAGTCAAAGCAACATTG
>NW_013952505.1:1455772-1459272 GCF_001266775.1 Austrofundulus limnaeus | reverse complement strand
GTGGATATGTTTGCTTTGAACAAATCTACCTACATAAAGTAACCTAACTTAAGCTTTTCCAAAGACTTTCTACAATGCCCTGAAATGTATTTGGAGGCTTTTTATTACCTAGTATTTTCTACAGTCACAGCTAACTTGTGAACACCTGCTTGTCTTTTATCCAGTTTGTCAAACATGGCTGCTCAGTGTGTAACCAAGGTGGAGCTCACTGTGTCCTGTGAGAAACTCCTGGACAGAGACATCGGCTCCATGTCCGACCCCCTGTGTGCCCTGTCAATGTGCAACACCAACRACCAGTGGTATGAGGTCAGTTGGATGAACGGGTACAAGCTTATTTAACACAAGGGCTTACACTGATATGGCTATGTTAAAATGTTGATTATCTTACTTTGTAACATTTTTGGTGGTGGGATTATGGTGGGGGAATAAAGAAGGACCACACTCTTCCTATTCTAGAGTTTTGCATATCATTACATAATAAAAATTATCTGGTCTTTATCAACTTCAGACTTTTTAAAAATCTAACTTCAAGTGTACAAAAACAAACAACAGACAATGTCGTCCATCTATTATCTTTACCTGCTTTTTTCTTTCCAGTCACTGTGCGAGGGGCGGGGTACACTCTGGACAGGTCATAAGTCCATCACAGGGACACTGAGAGACAAACGAGATAAACAAACATTCACTCTCTCTCACACCTAGGGACAATTTAGATTTCCCAGTTAGCCTAACATTCAAGTTTTTAGTCTGTGGGAGAAAACCCACACCTGCAAGGAGAGAACATGCAGACTTAATCCAGAAATGTCCCCAGCCAGGAATTAGTCTGGAAACGTTCACACTGAAAGCTGACCGCTCTGCCAACTGTTTTTTATATTCCTGCAACCTTTTCAAACAAACCATATTTCTATTTCTCTTTGTAGAATGATGGAAATGACCTTTGACCCTTTGACCCTTCCCAGATTGATGGGCACAATTATWTCCCTAAGGTCATTAGCTACGTTTACGTGGACATAAGTAATCGAATTAAACGGCCGTTCGAAATAAAAATGCGTCATGTAAACGGCTCGTTCAGATTATTCTGATCCGATTGAGCTCGATCTGAATGAATTTTTAATCCGAATGAGAGGGGTGGGTTACGCTGATTGATAATCGGAATGACGTGCATGTAAACACTTAATCGGATCAATTTATTCAGATCGTGGAAAACTGACCTGACTGTGCATGTCTGCTGACTTTCATCCACCGGTTTCTGCTCTTTTGTGGAGGGAGGGAGTTTCCAGCAGCACAGGACTTTTCCTCCCGTTTTCTCATTCAATAATAAAGGAAGACAAAGAGCATGTGTTGCTTCGCCCACCAATAAATAAATAAATTAAAAAACCTGCGCATCATCTGCTGCTCAACCAGGAAGCGCGGCAATGTAATTAAATCCTTTCRCAGGTCCGTTCTGGGTGCTTAGAAGACGTTTGTTTATGTTCATCATGGAAGTAGAACTGCTTCTTCTTTATGTTTTAGTCAAAGTTAACAACTCTGCGCATGTCAGTGCTTCTGTTCTGAATAAAAGCCTGCTGCCTTGATTGTGCCCATGTAAACGATACATTCAGATTATTTAATCGGAATACATTTCAATCCGATCAAAAAATGTTGCGCATGTAAACATAGCTACAGTTGGGGGAGACAGTTTTGTCCAGTTCACAGTTATAGTGAAGTCATAGTATATACCTCTGGTTTGTTAGTTATTGTTGGCGTCCTTCGACCTTGACATTGTGTTAACACACAACTGTATGTTTCAGAGCACGAACCTCCTAAGGTCTGCAGAAGCAGCAAGAGTGGAATTAGTTTTTTCACACACAGGTTTGCTAATATGGTTTTGATTTTGTTTAATAAATAATGACGCAGTGGAGGCAGTTTGTCCTCTTGAGGTTTAGGTCAGYTTCATTATCTCCAAATATGCAAAACCAGAAAAAGAGGGTGGCCTTTTCCCCATGATGTCACTGACTCTGCCAGAGCAGTGTTAATCATTACCCCCCAGAAGTTAGTTTTCTATTTCTACACCGTTTGMATGTGTGTCTGTACATGCTACTGTTTTTATGTTTTCAGCACTACTTTTCATCACACATCTGCTTCCAATGTTTCCCAACAGGTGGGTCGTACAGAGAAAATCCAGAATTGCCTCWGTCCAAAGTTTGCCAAAAAGTTTGTTGTGGACTATTACTTTGAAATAGTTCAGAAGCTGAAGTTTGGGATTTATGACATCGACAACGCAACAGTTGACCTGACTGACGATGACTTCCTGGGGGAACTGGAGTGCACTCTGGGTCAGGTAAAGTTTGCATCACTTCTAGAACAACACAACATTGTTTTCACTAAAACCCAGCCATTAAACAAGTTTTATTGTTTATTTTATTGTCTTATACACATTTTGTTGTCTTATTTTTTTAATTCTTATTTTGTGCACTTTGTAAATTTACTGAATGTTGCAGATGCAGCTGTATTAAGCTCTTTTTTTCCTCATGTTGCTCATGTCTGATGAACCTTGTAATGTGACCTCCAGTGTTCACTGGAACATCCAGGTGTGCAGGAGTCGTTTGCTTTGAGACCTGAAGGCTGCTGTGTTGTTCTTCAGGCTGATCCTACTTATTTGTCTGTTTTTGATTCAGTTGTTTTTCTTCATCAGAATGCTGACTGTTTTGTTTTATTCACTTCTAGGTTGTATCCAGTCAGAAACTTACCAGGCCTCTGATCTTAAAGAACAAAAAGCCGGCAGGAAAGGGGACAATCACAGTGAGTGGCAACAAAAAAAAAAAAAGCTGTGTGATTAAAGTAATCTCTAATCACAGTTTTCTTTTATTATTACTGTTTTGTGTTGTAGATCAGTGCTGAAGAAATTAAAGACAACAGGGTGGCAAATTTTGAGATGGAGGCAAGAAAGCTAGACAACAAGGTATGATTAACTCTGCTGTTAATTTTAGGATCTTTAAGTGTTTTTGTTTCATTCTGTTCTTCTTGTTCTGATGCAGGATTTCTTTGGGAAGTCTGACCCCTATTTGGAACTTTACAAACAGACAGCAACTGGATGGCAGCTGGCTCACAGGACTGAGGTAAAAACATGTGGGCCTATACACCAAACTGACCATTAGGAACACCTGGAGAACCTGTGATTGTCTTTGTGTTTTTCTTCTTATTTTGTACCATTGCCGTAGGGCTGGGTGGTATGACCTCAAATTTATATCAAGGTATAAATTGAATCCCTTCACGGTAACGGTATATACAGTATCACGGTAGAAAATTATCATAAAAACCAAAGATAATGTAATTTTTAGAGCATTTATTTTGCAGAAAACTATTAATCAAACCTAGTATTTTTGTTGTAGTGCAAATGAACATAAGTATAAAAGAATGTTTTATATACAGGTGCTGGTCATAAAATTAGAATATCATGAAAAAGTACATTTATTTCAGTAATTCCATTTAAAAAGTGAAACTTGCATATTATATTCATA
>NW_013952505.1:1453490-1455416 GCF_001266775.1 Austrofundulus limnaeus | reverse complement strand
CTACTGTTGTTAAAGCTTTGCTCTGACGTGCAGCGGGAGGAGGGAGGAAATGATCCCGACGTAACTTTTCTACAGCGGGAGGGGGACATTTTGAGGATTTATTCTCTCTATACGTGTTTTAACTATATTTCTACATTATGTTTCAAATTCCTTCTGCTCAGTTGTCTCTGCACTCGCAGCCCTGTTGACACAGGTATGATGATGTAATTGATGACAGGACGGTGGAGGGTAAATTTCTACTCTAGGCCAACTTCATACTGTTTCTACCGTCTGTCGCATATACTGCGCTGCCCTACATTGCCGTGTTGGAACTTACCGATAGTGCTTTCAGCTGATTCCACATGAAATATGACATTTTGGGTATTGTCATYGCTCTTTTCACATCTTTTTAGTGTAAAAGTGTCTTAAAACTGTAGAGTGTTGTTATTAGAGCCATTTTCAGACAAACTACACTTGTGGAAAAAAATGTGACTTTATTATTGAGATATAAAAAATATTATTTATTTAACCGTTATTTCAACAAGCAAAACATTAAGAACAGTTTCTTATTTACAATGGAGGAAACTCAGGGAAACTCCACTCAGAAAGACCCCAGGCTCGACCTGGGGCTTGAACCCAAGATGTTCTTACAGTAGCAACAATGCTAACTACTAACCCATTGTAATATCTGCCATTAAAAGAAAAGTGATGCTATAAATACAGTATATCAACTCCATAACACTAAAGCACGCTTATTACTATTCTGCCAATACTGTTTTATTTTGATGACAGTTTTATATTTTCTACTCCCCAGCAGTAATTTACCATGGTGACACTCATGAGGCATTGGTAGCAGCTTTCATGCGTCTTTTAATCTTTGTCCTTTAACAGTTTAGGTAGCAAAGCATCAACATTTTGTCAGCATGGGTTTATTACCAAAGTAAATAAATGCCAAATTATGATTGGGTGTTATGAAATAAGTTGATGTACCGGAATGTTGGAAATTTAAGCAGGAGCTGCACTGACAACCTGCAGATTGTTTTCAGGAATGTTCTAGCTTTATTTACTGTTTATTGTTGTTTTTGGTATCTACTATGTGCAAACTGTGCATATAATGTTAGTTATTAATTGCTATAGTGATTAAAGGCACAACCCTTACTGAGATTAATGAGTCATTGGTTGTACGAGTAGTGATTATTGTTTCTGTTGGGTTTAACTTTTTTTTTTGTTTTCACTTTGAGGGAAAAGCAGAACAACTGACTGTATAACCGTTGTCTTCAAACAGCTAAAAATATGAAAAAAACTCACCATGTCCTAATTGATTCAACATCCAGTTGTGTTGGAATGAGAAATGACCCAATACCCAGTCATTTCCCAATTCATGTTTTCATTCTCATGACTGAAACACCTCGGTGAGCCAGACAAACAAAGATCCTAACAACCCCCTGGAGGAAATGTCGTGAGATTAATCTGCTTGTGAACTTGGTTTGTATTAACAAAGCATCTCATACAATTTAATTTGCACGCTGAGCCCATTGTTGAAGATTGTTTGTTTGGTACATTTGCCAAAAACAAAAGAACCACTAAAATCTGACGTCACTCTATGTTTGTTTACATTTTGTGAAGTAGGAAGGCAATGAAGTATATTTACCGTGATTTTGGGTAAATAAACCTCATTGTAGGAAGGTGCACTGTCTTCCTCAGACGTTTTTGTGTCGATTCTTTCAGTAGTTCTTGGTGCAGCGCCACCACAGGCAAGGGAGCGAACAGGTTGTTTGCAGGGTCTAGTTTGTTTGACAAAGTGCAGCGTGAATGTGAACCACACCAGCTAAAAATGGAAGCAAATCTGACCGAGCCTACTGGACTATCAGGTGTGAATACAACCTGAGAAGATAATCATAAACACAGCCTTTTGCAAATTATCACATCAAAACCCCATCTCAAATC
>NW_013952505.1:1450942-1452395 GCF_001266775.1 Austrofundulus limnaeus | reverse complement strand
CGAACAGGTTGTTTGCAGGGTCTAGTTTGTTTGACAAAGTGCAGCGTGAATGTGAACCACACCAGCTAAAAATGGAAGCAAATCTGACCGAGCCTACTGGACTATCAGGTGTGAATACAACCTGAGAAGATAATCATAAACACAGCCTTTTGCAAATTATCACATCAAAACCCCATCTCAAATCTACCTGACAAACTGAAGGTGTGATTTTGCACTAATTGTATCAACTGTTTCCTCTTTKTGATGCATTTTTTGAAACAGCGTTACAGCGCCACATACAGACCTAACATAGATCCAACATTATTTGAAACAGATCCGTGTCTAAAAGGATATCTTTGGAAATAGTAAAGAAAAAATTACTGTTTGGGGAAAACTGTCATACATAGCAAAATTTGTCTGGCCCCGTTCTGGCCAACACAAAGCAATAAGCACTCTAACGCCGGACTCAGATACGGCAAAGAATGACGGCTCTTTGGTGACCCAGTTGTGGTTTGCCAGATGTAGTCCATGCATGGGCCAGCACCACATAAATCAAACCACAACTGGGCCAGTTCACATCACCTTAAAAACAGTGCCATGATAGTCGAACCTGGCCCACTTCCAGTTGACAAACCACTTACCGTGCCAGCAGGGCCAGCAGGACACCAGATCTGGCCCACACCTGTCTGCTATGTGGGCTGTTTTCATGTGAACAAGGCCTAATTTTGATTTAGAAACATGTTCTCAATCCAGAAATCTGCTAATGAATAATTCCTATTTTTCCTGTTTCCAGGTGGTGAAAAATAACTTGAATCCAACGTGGAAACCTTTTCGAATCCAGCTTCAGTCTCTTTGTGGAGGAGACATTGACAAACCGATAAAAGTAAGCATCTGCTTCTTTCAAATAGAATCAGTCTGCTGCTCATCATTTTTTAGCCACATTCACTTTTTTGGCTTGTCATAAGTTGCACTTTATGTTGTTTACACTTTTTTAATTTCCACAAAAAAAGTTTTGAGTTTGATGTTGAGAGTAGTGCATTTAGTGTAGCGTGATGATGTATATTTCTTTAACCTCTGAAGCGAACATGTCAGAAAGGAAGCAGTTGACCAGCATGCAGGACAAGTGAGTTGCTGAGTGTTTTACAGTGTTTTGTTTTCTCTCATCTTCTCATCACATACTGGCTCAGGTGTGAATGTGAACAACGTAGAGGGGAACACCAGAAAGCATTTTGTTAGTGATGTTTCTCCAGCTGTTTGCTTTTTCTACATCCAGAACAACGTTGTGACAGAAACATTCGTCTAAAGATTAACTCCTTGAAATGGTTTTATTAGAGACAAAATATAAGAAATAAACAGTGGTTTCAGAAAGAGCTTGGACCCTTTTCACAATATTTTGTTGTTTTATGGTCTGATGCTACAGTTGCGTGACTTAATTTTTTTTTCTCAGAAATGTACTGTCAGTACCCCATAATGA
>NW_013952505.1:1440953-1449059 GCF_001266775.1 Austrofundulus limnaeus | reverse complement strand
GTAGACTGTTTGAATAAAACCCCTTTGTGTAGTTTGAGTGACCCGTTTTGGATTTGATTTCCTGCTTTCCAAAGAAATACTGTATCTTGAATATTGTTTCGGCCACAGTGTAATCTTGTCACCTGGTTTTCAGATTGAGTGCTATGACTATGATGATGATGGTTCGCACGATCTTATCGGATCCTTTGAGACGACATTGAGGCGTCTCCAGGATGCGTCGCGGACGTCTCCGGTATGAGCGTGTGCAAGTCCTGTTGTTTGAACGCTAGCAACCAACGTATTAGTATTCTGTGTATAATTGCAATATAACAGATGAATTAGATGGAATAAAATATAATTTTAAGTAGCCGTAAAACAAGTCTAGCTTTGATAAATCCACTTTTGCTATCACGTTTTGCAGGCAGAGTTTGAATGTATCAACAGTAAAAAGAAGCAAAAGAAGAAAAACTACAAGAACTCTGGTGTTGTGAGTGTGAAGCGCTGCGAGGTGTGTGTCTTTTTACATGAAGTAGCAGTAAGAATGAAACATTAGTTCTTCTATGAGACAAGTGGTTTTTGTTGTAGGTTGTAAAGGAGTACAGCTTCTTGGATTATATCATGGGCGGTTGTCAGATCAATTTCACTGTGAGTTTTGATTTTTTTTCTACTAATGCTGGGTGATGTTTCTTTAGTCATTAATAAACTCAGCACCTGTTACTTTTATGCATTAACATTTGTTTTATCCTACAGGTGGCTGTAGACTTCACAGGGTCCAACGGAGATCCCCGGGATCCTCAGTCTCTGCATTAYATCAGCCCTCAGGGCGTTAACGAGTACCTCACTGCTATTTGGTCTGTGGGCAACGTCATCCAGGACTATGACAGGTAGGATCAGGTTTGGCACAATATTTGATTGATTAAAATATTGTATATTGTCATGATTAGAAGTGATCACAGTTTTTTAATCCTGCTTTTTAAAAGCACTTTGTAAAACTAAATAAATAAATACAACCTCAGATGAACAGCACCACCTTGGAAAAGCAAACATCTGATGGTGTATTTATCCTGTTTTAAGGCTGATGAAGACTAGATTTGACATCTTCATATTCAAAAGTCTGAAYGTAGTTTTAACAAATAATCAAAGACAACAAACCCAGCCAGTTTCACTGATAATTCACAAGCTGTGCCAGGAACTAAAGGGAGAAAATGTTGTTTTCTTCATAGTGATAAGATGTTTCCTGCATTTGGTTTTGGAGCCCAGATTCCACCAACGTTTCAGGTAAAACCTGCTGTGAAAKACGACACTATAYGTTGCTACAAACTTCTGTTTTGCCATCAGGTTGAAATGTTATGGTGTTATGACACAAGTAATTACAGCTGAATATATTTTGTCACAGGTTTCCCACGAGTTTCCTCTCAACTTCAACCCATCAAATCCATTTTGTGCTGGTTTGTTGCTCGCTTTTTAAGCTTTAGGTTCAACAAAAGTCAGAATCAGATGCAGAAACTGCAGTTTATTTTGTGTTAATACTTTGGATTTCTGCTGCAGGCATTGAAGGGGTRGTGGAGGCCTACAGGATGTGTTTACCCCAGGTCAAACTGTACGGTCCTACAAACTTCTCACCTATCATCAACCAYGTAGCTTGTTTTGCGAAACAAGCCCTCCAGCAGACCWCTGCAGCAGTGAGTATTTGTTTCTCAGACTTCTTTGATAAAATCATGTTAGGTTGATGCTAACACCATGACAGCATTCTGTACCTGCACTTGATGAAGCATTTGAACACCTAGAAGGAACGGTCCAATTTGGATTTAATTTGATTCACACAAGTACCAACGTTAAAGCACGCACAGCTCAAGTGTGCATAGACTGGCTGAGGTCCTCCCATGTCCAGAACAATGGACTGTTTGAGATATTAGAGATATTTTTAGATAACTAATGTTTTCGTTTGTTTGCATCATTGTCCTGCTGAAGCAATACTTTGTGCTGCTGATCATCACTGACGGAGTGATCACAGACATGGACGACACTCGAAGCGCCATCGTCAACGCCTCCCGGCTGCCCATGTCCATCATCATCGTCGGAGTGGGAGGGGCAGATTTCCGCGCCATGGAGTTCCTGGATGGTGACGACGGCCGCCTGCGTTCCCTAGCAGGAGAGACGGCCGCGAGGGACATCGTCCAGTTTGTGCCGTTCAGGCAGTTTCAAAACGTGAGTCACCCTGAAAACATTACTGACTCTTCTGATCTCCCCGTGCTTTATGTTAGGATTGGGATTAGGGCTGGGCGATATGGCTGAAAAATGTATCACGATAGAAGTGTTTCATATCAACTGATATTGATAATTAGTGTTTAGTTTTGTTTTACCTACTTGAAATGAGGACCAGGAAAAAAAAAGTCTGATTAATACGGCCAAACTGGTGACGTGACCTTTTCTATTTTATCCACAACTTTCTCTCAAATTGTTACAAACATTTTCTCCTTTTACTCCACGTCATGCACTTTTTTAAAGCAGTTATTAGGCACTGTGGTGAAATATGAAACTGCTGCACATCACCAGGTTTTTGCAAGTTTAGCAAAGAGTGAGTAAGTTAGTTGATGCCACCAACCCTGCTTAGCTTGGCTGTGAGAGGACGAGAAGCTAAAGCCTTTCCTCTGCCTACATCCAATTCAATTCAGTTCAATTCCTTTATTCATTTCATTAAAACAAAACAAACAAATTTATATACAATAAGAAGAAAAATATAAAAAGAAAAAAGAAAAAATATATAGCTRTATATCGAAATTGCAAATAAAATTWAATGAAAGGCAGTGGAGAGAAGAAAAAAAATCTTCCCCCAGAATGCCKTGCGGTCCTGAATCAGAGTTCAGTGAAATGATCAACTTTCTATTTTCTATTAATATTGATCACATGTCTATCATGATATATTGTGACCATTCACATCAAACCAAGGATTAAGTCCCAAAGTGGTCTGTGGAGAAATAGGCAGTTATAGTGTTTTGGTTAAAACAATGGCTTTTTTTTTATTTAACAAATATATATCTTATCTATGGGTTGGTGAAGTAAAATATCTAAAATATAATCTGATGGCATTTTTAAGCTCTTTTTTTAACAGTAGCTACAAAAAACATGCAGAAATACATTCAATTTTTCTTATTTTCTCTGCAAGCTAACTAAGCTTTGTTTCTTTCCAGTTGGTAAATCTTAATATTTAACTATTATTTGTGGTTTCCTCTTTATAATGACATCAAAAAGTCCTCATTAAAATAGGATTAAGACAAACTATTATTGGGTTATATCCTGATTAGGAAGACAAATTAAGTCCCATCTCTGGAACCACTTGTGATATCAGGAGGATGCAGGGATTAAAATGTAGCTTAAACAGCAGGAATCTGAAAGTGTGGTCAGTTTATATTGGCCAAATTTGACTTACCGTATTTTTCGGACTATAAGCCGCACCCGCCATTTTTTTTTTTTAAAACGTGCGAACATCATCATATAAGCCGCACCGGACTATAAGCCGCACCCCCCACCCCCCATCAGTAAAAAAACAAAAACAAAACAGTACACCCAAAATTGTGGTCAAAAATGTGAATTCAACATCACATTTATTTTTAAGAAAAAGGTTGGCTAATTCACCGGTACAAAATAATAATGATGATGATGATGATGATAATAATAATAATAATAAAAACTCTCGGGAAAAAAAAAGGCGAGAGGTCTGGAATTAAAACATAAAAAGCAAACCTTTAGAAATTACCGGTAAAGTTCGGAGGAATACGGTTCATTTAACTGACCTTATTTTGGTAGTTTTCTTTAACTGTTTCTGGTCCAACAAAAAGTCTCATTCATCGTCCTCCRGTGCACTGAAACMRTCGAAGTCCTCCTCTTCAGTGTCGGAGTTAAACAAGCTGCGTCACACAGCGGTACCTGTTCAGTTTCTGTGTCGCTGTCCTCCCGGGGTAATGCTGGCTCTGAAGCTGTGGTGCCCGCTCCATGTAGCAGTCCAGCCTTTCGGAACCCATTTGTGATGGTGGACTCGTTCACTCTGCTCCACGCTGTTAGGATCCACTGGCAGACATCAGGAAATGTCGCTATTCGCTTTCAGCCAGTTTTTGTGAATGATTTATCCCCGTCAGGTCAGCTGCTGGGAAAGCCCTCCCGCTCCAGCATATACGTCACTGCATGGGATTCCTTCTCCGGGGAGTGCAATGAGGAAAAAAAAAGTCAGCAGCTCTTCACTCGACGTTTATCCACAAACTGGTCCTGGATTAAGCTCCAAAGTTTTTATCAGTCAGATTCCACCATGAAAAACGTCTGTTTTATCCCCTTTTATGAGTTTTTGGCCATTGACTATCTTTAAATTGCTGCTTCCTGGTACAACAGTCGGCTCTGGAAGGATCACTTTTTTCTTCTTCTTTTTTTTCTTCTTTTTTTTGAAGCGAGTTGTTGACGCAAAAGGAGCATAAGAGCCCCCTGGTGGGTGAAGAAAAAAATCCACGTACTGTATAAGCCACACCGGACTATAAGCCGCATGGTTCAAAGTTCAGGAAAAAAGTCGCGGCTTATAGTCCGAAAAATACGGTAATCCTCAGTTTGATGTGATGGGTCAAATATCGTTATYGTTTTATTGCCCAGCCCTAAATGGGAGTGGTGGTTGCTGTGATTTCACCTCTTGCTGTAAAAACTGCATGCGTCTTTGGTAAAATGAACTCAGCATCTCGTAACAGAGCAAACCCCACCCTCTTCTTTCAATTTAAAATCTATAAACGCTTCYCAACTAAAATCTCACTTCGTTCTTGTTTCTGCCCTTGTTTTTTTTTATCCATTTCTTTCCAGGCGCCCATCCAGGCTCTTGCTCAAAGCGTACTGGCCGAGTTGCCTCAGCAAGTAACCTCGTTCTTCAGTTCATTCAAACTGAAGCCACCCCACGATCCCAGTCCTTCTTAGGGGTACCCCAAAATATCACAACTCATTAAATCCACAATCTCTTGTTCTGCCTGTACAAATAATGAGCTGAAGTCTTTTTTCAGACTTGGTATT
Source organism: Austrofundulus limnaeus (assembly GCF_001266775.1). NCBI lineage: Eukaryota > Metazoa > Chordata > Actinopteri > Cyprinodontiformes > Rivulidae > Austrofundulus > Austrofundulus limnaeus. The sequence goes on along the minus strand of NW_013952505.1, from coordinate 1,444,040 downwards.
AACACATGTCCTGGATGGTCTGACAACTCTGACTGTGCTTTCTTTACTGGCATGACAAATTCTGTTCTAATTCTTAGAACCGTTTTGTTCTCCTTTAAACATTTAGAATCTTATTTTGAGTTTTTTGTTCATGCTGATACTGCTAAAGCAGCATGGGAAGCACTTTTGCTTTTATTCCTTTACTCTGAAAGTTTAAAGCTGCAGGCCTAATGGAACAACTTTTTCCCCTTTTGCTTGGCTTTGCCCTTTATTTTCCACACTTATTATAAAGCAACAGCACATCTGTGCAAAATCCACATAAAATCATGTGGATTTCTCAAAAGAAACCCAAAACATGCCCCAAATAGTGACTGAATCATTCCCTGACATAAAAAGAAATGATCATTTACAGTAAATTGAAATATTTTTTTCTTTAAACTATCTTTGTCTGCCCTGTTTTCTGCTTTTCATTGTTTTCCTTATTTGCCTACATAATTAAATATCACATAAAGAAGTGGTTATACCAGTTCATTGATTTATTCTGGTTTGATTGACTTAAACTTTTCTTTTTCACCCTTCAGGCTCCTCGTGAGGCTCTGGCAAAGACCGTGTTAGCTGAAGTACCGACTCAGCTCGTGGATTTTTTCACCACCATGAAACTGAATCCACCAAAGTCAAACCCTGCTCAGAACCCTGCTGGGACTGTGTGATGCCACGAAGAGACCACATGAAGACCAATCTCATCTCCTGGCCTTAGTCTCTGTATGTTCTGCTTTTAAAGTCCATCTTCAGCCAACCAAACGCCATCTTGTTTCCAGATCAGAACAGATCCAGCTGGAGTTGTTTATAACATCCATAACTTTTTATTTTGCTAAAAAAATCATTCCAATTTTAAGAAAAACTATGATGATGTGCAAGTTTACTTGAAAATTATTGATTTAACCCTTCAGTATTTCTATAATATTTACTGAAGCGGCATAGTAAAAACTGTTTCTATAAAGAAAAATAGTTCTTTAAACTACAAATTGCCTGTTTTTCTCCGTCTGTGGCATCGCCAAAATACAATTTAAGCAGTTAATTAAAAGACAAAAAGGAGCTTTTGAACACTACTTGGCATAAATAAATTCAACACATTGTTTCAAGTGCCTGTGACTTGCTTTTCCTACAAATACAATAAGAAAACATATTAGTATTAAGGAAATTTGGAATAAGACAGGATTTTACCCATTTTGTCCCAGAACTGGCATATGTTTCAGTTTTAACTTGGCACGGCCAAAGTGAAACAGGAAGTGACGACAAAGGGGAACTCCCTGCTCTTTTGTTTATTGAAACAATATTATTTGAACTCTTCTTTGTCTCTATGATAGTGACTAAAACATCAAATTCTTATTGCTGGGTTGCAGATGATGTAGTATCGATGTCATGAAATGCAGATGGGGGGCAGGAAGTAAATGAAGCCATGTTTCCTTCTGTTGATTCAGCGTCAAAATGCCTAATTTCTGTGCTGTACAGTTGTTGCAGCCACTCTAATCAGGAGAAACATCAAAGTTTTTTCATGTTCCGAAAGTAGTGTGTCACAAGGGAGTTAAATTTTAAAAAACTTGCAGAAAAAATAGGACAAAAGCGGATCAACAATCTACGGTTAAAAACAGGAGGTGTGAAACAAACAATGCAACAGTTTGCAGCGACCACTTTCTAACAGGCCAGGATTGTATTGTCAGATATTTTCCTGGATAGTTACTTGAATTTGGGTTTACAGAAGCTAAATAAATTAATTGCAAGTAGATCCAAGCACATAGAAATAACAGGAGTTAACTTGTTAGCGATAGCATTGTTATCATAAGCTAACTACTTAAAATAGCACAACTCACCCAGGCAGAAACAAATCAACAGACATTTAAAGTTTCTTTGGATCCTAAATGTTTGACCCAAACTGAAACTAAATAATTGCAGCTTTGAGACTTTTGAAAGCTTTCATCTGACTCGTAGCCTATAACATGAGGTCTGCAGCACCAGATAGTAGTTTATGTTCATCGCCTCAACACCGGGTAAATCCACCAGATTATAWAACAAGTCTTTTTTTATTAAGATAATATGAATCATATCCTAAATGTACACATTTTTTTTGCAATATCTCGTCTGCGCCAGCCCATTTAGGGCATTAGCGTACTCTGTGATCAATTTCGATGTGTTTTGAACCAGAGCAAATCACTTCCTGTCCCCCCATCTGTCATTCAGGCATCATCCAGGTCATGTGACTGCAGCCCAGTCTGTGTTTTTAGCCATCGTAGCAATGTTTTGTCACTTCCTGTGACTTCACATGCAAATATCTCAGCAACTATAAATCTGAGCTGCATGAATTTTATTTCTTTTATACTTTAAAAATGCACATGGACATGAAATCAGTGCTCTTGAATTAATTTATACTCTTGTAACTACCAGCTCTGTAAAGCTCAAGGCCAATCATTCATATATTTTTGCAGTCTCACATAACTAACTAGTTGCTGTCTATGGCACATGGAGTATTATTTCAAGTCATGCTGTTGCATGTTTGAAGTATTTACATTACTAACACAATGTAGTATTATAGTGAYCTAGTTTGGTTTTTAGTCAAAGGGATGCCACATTCATTTATAATGCCAGTCTTGATAATGTGCCAGTTGTGAATATTTGGCTTTCCGCCTTTAGATAATCTTTAGATTCATTTCCTTAACTGACAGAAACATTCAGTGTTAGTCATGCCAACGCTCCTAAAACTTGATGCAATTCTGATTATTGAAASCTGTGTATGTTTTAACTGTCATAATGGATCATGTTGTATTCCTGCTGCTTTGCAATGTGTCTYAGAGCTTTCACTTTGCAAATAAAACAGCATATATTTAGCATAAACAGAGTGCTGGACTCGTTTCATGTTAAACTCCATAGGATCTGTCGACCACAGAAACCAAAAGTCTACAAGAAAAGATCAGTGAACAGATATTTTATGTTGTGCTGGTTAAATTTTAAAAAATATGTTTTGCTTGGAGAGCTGCTGCTGTCACCTACAGGACAGTAGGTGAAAAAACAACTGTTCGGTTCTAAATCACTACGATTAACACATCCTGTAAT
>NW_013952505.1:1439029-1440858 GCF_001266775.1 Austrofundulus limnaeus | reverse complement strand
CCTAAAATGAAGGTCTAGCATTCCTTTAGGGAATGCATATCACCCACTTCTTTTCATTACAGAGGTTTACAATAAAATCTTTGTTAAAAATGGTGGAGCTGATTTGGTTACACCTAGAAAAAAGACTAAATGCTGGACCTTGTGATGCCAGAGGTTAATTGGTTGCAGATGTACATCCAGTGAATACTTTATGCAACTTTCTGTAAATTTTGTCTGATGGTTCATTAGATGAACCTACGAAGGCAAAAACATCATTTTCACAGTTCAGCAGCAGACAATATTTAAATTTTCAAAGTTGCTTTAACAACAGTGGTGACACGAGGTAGGAGTTTGACCTGTGTGGGTTGCCAGTTTAAAACCCCTGCTCCATCTCAGTCTTTGAGCAAGACGCTGCTTGGCAGCCTTTTGTCAGTCTGCCCCATTACAGCTGCAATGTAGTTTACCACAATCTGTGTATAATTGACTAGTGTAAAGTACATTGGAGTCCTTGGACTTGATGAAGCTCTATATAAGTGCAGGCTATTTACCACATTGAATAATAAATGGTAATAAGTCACCATTATGTCTCATTTAATGAGTTAAGCATATTTCTCCTCCTATTTCTGCCTTTGAACCCTCAGAATCCTGCACACTCAGTCACAGCTGTCATATGTTCCATTTCTATAATTAAACGTGGTCATGAAAATAGAGCGTGTTGAATAAGTTGAGTGGAGGGAAAAGTAGCTCTTCAAGCACACGTTGGTACTTTCCTGTTCACTCTTTTGCAGTCAAGCTTGAGCTGTAAGGACTAATTTCTGCAAAGTCAAAATAAAACCATTCACTGTCAAGCAAACACAGTAAAACATTTTATTTTGTAAAAGTTAAAAAGACCATTTGTTCACTGATATTATCTACATTTCAGAGTAAATCATCTCAGCTTAATGACCTGCTACCAGGCACTTTAGCATTTTCATAGAAAAATACCTGATTTCAGAAGGACTGTCAAGAACTCTGCAGGTTTCTACATAACAAATCTGAACATTTGAAATCCGACTGAACGGACACCTGTGAACGTGACCTCCATGCTGGATAAAAACATTCCAGGACCTTAAAAACCTTCTGCATGCGTCTCATGACAGAAGTAGGTAACACGTGTTTCGACCTCAGCTCCCAGCTGAAACCCAGTCCAGCAGGGGGACAGTCTTTATTGGAACTGCCGGGTGTGGACCCTGATGGTGGTCACATGCGGTGGATGTTGTTGTGATCCATGAACTGCTTGAGGTTGTGCAGGTTGTCCCACCACTTGAAGAGGAAGGTGTCTGCGATGAGGCTGAACCAGGGGGTGATCTCCAGCTCCTTGCGCTTGGCCTTTTCCAACATGGCTTTCAGCTCTTCTTTACTCACGTAGCAGTGGCTTTTGATCTCATTGGGATCTGGACTCAGGTCCACGTCCTGCACAAATGCAAGGTAAATGTACTGAATTACTTAGATATAGTAACGGGGGCGGAAAAAAAGAAAATAAGTCTACCTTCTTTCTTCTCTAGTGTTGCATGAATCAGAACATAAAATTAYGTAAATCTAACTTCCAATGTACAAAAACAAACAATAGATGTACATCATTGGATAAAAACAAAGTAAAAATGAATGCTTCGCTAATCTTTGTTTTCTTTACTATTGAACTTACGCCATATTTTCTCTCCCGTGTTCATTGTTTTTGTGTATTACTGTATATTTTGACCTGCACTGACCTTGTGTTTGATTTACAATTTTAGAAATTAATTCCTGATTTGATGTTTCAATTTTCGTTGCTTATGTGTAATTATGTTTTTCTGTTTCATTTTATTCTTTTC
>NW_013952505.1:1437512-1438859 GCF_001266775.1 Austrofundulus limnaeus | reverse complement strand
GTATTTGGTAAGTCCAGACCCTAAACGTCAGTTCCATCGCAAAAACTGTGATGCAAGAGTTAAAATGTAATAGAAAATAGAAAACTGAACGGGTTGAATAATATGACCCAAACAGAATATAAAAGATATCTACACAGCACCGGGAGAAACTAAACTCAATTTTTCTGCACTCCCAGAGACTCCAAGTACACAAAATGTACTTATTGGCTTTTTATTTTTATTTATTTATTATGTTGTAGATATGCTGCTTTGCTTGAAATCATTATGTTTAAACTTGGCTAATAATAATAATAATAATAATGATACTTTTAGAACCTGCTAATGAAATCACTTTGCTCTGATATGTAAAATCAAAAACCTATAAAAGTCCAAGTTGAAAAGAAAAATTCAGCAGCACCTTCTGCATAAAGAGAATGTAGTCAATCTCATGTTCTCCCCAAATCCCGTCCGACTGGGCCTTGTAGTGGATCCTCGTTAAGTACGTCATTTCATCTGGAGGCACCTGAAGAACAGCAGAAGGACGAGGGGGGGATCAGACAGGAAGTAAAGACGCACCTCAATCCTTAATAATCCTCTTGTACCRAGTGGACTCAGCACACCTGCTCCAGAGGGATTCCCAGCTCAGCTTTGAGTCTCCTCTGAGCAGCCCTCCTCACTCCTGATGCCTCCTTCTCCTCCAGCTCGCTGAATGTGTGCAAAGGGTGACTGCAGCATGTGTTCGTGAAACAGCCTGAGCACATACAGATGAAAAAAAAAAACATATCAAACCGTTACCAACAAACGGTGGCGCTTGAGAGAAGTGCTGGTTGAAGTCTGACCTGGAAAAGTGATTTTGGCGTCGGACCTCTGCTGTAAGAGCAGCTTGTCCTCGCTGTTGAACAGGAAGACGCTGAAAGCTCGGTGCAGCAAACCTGCACAGATGARAGATTTGCTGAACTCGCGAGAGGTGAGGAAAAAAAGCACACGTGCGAGSGTGCGCGAGCTAGCTTACCTTTGTCGATGTTCGAGTTAAGGTGGCAGTTTTTCTTGGTGTCCGCGCCGATCTTCTGGTCGTTCTCGTCGATGAGGATGCACATCTCCGAGAGCAGCTGCACCTGCTTCTCATCCAGGTGGTCTGTGGTGATCTCAGGCATGCTGGCTGCAGACTGTGGGCTTCTCACCGTACTGTGGAGGCAGTGCAGGAGGACAAGGCACAGTCAGTGGCTCATTTAGTCATTTAGAGCAGTGTTTCCCAAAGTTGGGGTCGGGACCCAAAGTGGGGTCCCGAAACATTAAGGTGGGGTCCTGAAAAGATTTTCTGAATTAATTACATTTTTGCCTTATTTGTTACAAAGTAGTGATGTTAGT
>NW_013952505.1:1434412-1437111 GCF_001266775.1 Austrofundulus limnaeus | reverse complement strand
CCTGCTTCTCATCCAGGTGGTCTGTGGTGATCTCAGGCATGCTGGCTGCAGACTGTGGGCTTCTCACCGTACTGTGGAGGCAGTGCAGGAGGACAAGGCACCGTCAGTGGCTCATTAGTTATATGTTGGACAATAACAAAAAGAAAAACGATTGAGTCATTTTGAGAAGATGAGACTTTTTGAACTTTGAGCCCTTTGCACCTAACCTAACCCTATTTGTAATCATTTGTTAAGGGTTTATAAAGTACTAAAACACCCATTTTACTGTTTGTTACTGTCAGTTTCAAATGCTACTCCTCCCAGTTTTAGAAATTCCCAWGAAAAAAATAGAAATAAAAAAATTCACCAATGTGCAGCTCATGCAGGGAAAGTATGGCAGCAGTGCATTCTGAGGTTTAGACAAAAATTACAAACTATTTTTACAAACAARWTTWGGGAGAAACTAAAATTKCATCTCTCTTTGGAGCTCTGCAGCTCAATGCACAGAAAGAGCTCTATTTATTCCCACATAATTACAATTCTTGTACATTTTTTACATACTAGGCTACAGGCAGCATTTTTTAAAGGTAACCCAAATTTACATTTGTTCTGTACAGAAAAAAGTTTATGAATGGTGGAATTTCAGGGTTTTAGCTGCACTGACTTCGCAAAATTTTAGAAAATTTCCGCCTGGTGTTGTTGAGCTGCAGCCCGGTTAGCTGCGACGACCAACATCCGGGCACTTCCTCCTTACCTTCCTGTTTCCGGGTCTTTAAACCCCACGAACAGCTCAAGGTGGTTGCTCACCTGGATTTGGCTCTGCAGCARCGGGGAACAGCGGGCCCGAACCTCCGAGGAGCTGCTCCTTCAGGTGCGTTTGATTTCAGYACGGAGACTAGCGGACGTGATACCGTCCGAAGCACCGCCCACACCGCTGGGGCCATGGCCTGACAGACACAAACCCAATCACAGGGACGGAAGGCAAGGCTGCGGGCAAAACACGGACTGGAGTCACTGGGAAGGGATGGGAAGGTGGGGGTCAAAGAAAACCCTTAGAAAACATGATTCAYTATCTGTTATAAGGTAACTCTTTATCTGATTCAAGGACAAAATACAGAAAGAAGTCCACCGAGACACAAACAAATGTTTCTTTTGTCATCAGGGAACGTCTTATCATTATTTTGTAACATCTGTCACCTTGAACTGATCACAGAGACTTCTTGAATAAAAACTTGAAACTATGCACAAACAGAGCATTTGAGAACACACAAACAACTCTTCAGTGGTAGCACACATATTACCTGTAACTTAAAMTCATAACTTTACTGTAACTTTAAATCATACTCAATAGGGGGTGTAAGAAAATATCGATACATTGAAATATCGCGATATTTCATTTCCCGATACTGTATCGATATTCTAAAGCCCTGTATTGATTTTTTATTAAGGTTTAAAATGTCAACTTTCCTGCCAGCTGTTCATTTTATGTTGTAGTTCAGCCTCTGACCACTAGTTGGCAGCAGTGAGCCAGCCATTTGGCTCCACTACCTCTGTACTTAAAGTGTTGGGTGACCATGTTGTAAATTAATATTAAAAACTAAAAGCTGCAAAAAATATTTTGTCAAACTGTTTATTGTTAAATTTAGTCCAATAATTGAAAGCATGGATGAAATATGAAACAAATAAAATAAAACACTAACAAAGCAGAACACAGCTAAATGTATCAAAAGTATGTCTATGTAATATTAGAATTTTCTGAGACAATAAATTTTGGTTTTTCATAGTAAGAGGTTTTTATTTAACAGAGTTTTTGGACCAAAAAAAATCGCAATATATCCCCTTGTTTACAGTGTCGCAATATACCTGGATATATCATATCGTGACCCCTTTGTCATGATATGTATCGTATCGCCAAGTTCTTGCCAATACACAGCCCTAATACTGAATAACATTTATATGTTTGGCTGCTGCACTTAAGCAATTTTCTTTTTCACCTGCAGAAATAATGTGTTTGTACTGTGTCTCTGTTTGCATGCATTATTTTGTCTGTTAGCAAAATATCTTACAAACTACTGGATGAATTTTAATGAAACTGCCATAAAGTAATTATTGAATGTATGTCTACAGCTGATTATCTTGTGGAATTTATCCAATTCAGGATGGCTGATCCAGCATGAACATTAGCCAACACAGAAATAGCTAAAACTGTTAGTTATAATCATATTAATATAGTTTGTAACACGGTTTTTATTTTAAAAAAAGTCTGAAAGTGCTACAAAACAGTAAAACACACAGTAAATAAATAGCTGTAAAAGTAMAAAAACAAACAAAAGAACAATAAAATGACACTAATAAAAACGACAGCCAAAGCTGAGAAAAGATTTACGTAGCTCTGTTAGAAATATCTAAAATCAGAGATACCTTCAATGGTTTTTGATGGTTTTAGAGCTATTAAGCTAAAACTTGATGTGGTAAAAGCTGAGAGACCTCTATAACAAATATTTTGTATGACATTACTGGGGATAGCACAAGTTTGACAAAAGTGGCTCCAACCCTGTCCTTTCTCAACACAAGCTTATCTAAAACTCTGGCATGAGACAGTGAATGATGCATTTCTTCAAGGAAGTTTAATTAATGCAAGTCTTTGATTAAAAAATATCTTTATCAACAGCTAAATTATTATTTTTTATTGTCTGTTTTCAGTGCTGGCTCTAGCCATT
>NW_013952505.1:1429763-1433871 GCF_001266775.1 Austrofundulus limnaeus | reverse complement strand
TTCAAAATGTTTTATGGGTAGAGTAGTTCATTTTTCCTGTAATACTTCGTTATAATTTTTAAGGCAATGCTAACTGAAAGGGGCACTGAGCAGAGCTACAACCAGGGATTACAAATAATTATTATTTTTCTTATGCAGTTCGGTGACCCCTCCAGCAGATGGCGCTCTAGGCGACGCCTAGTTCGCCTATGCCAAGAGCCGGCTCTGCCTGTTTTCATTGTGACCCATGCAAATGAATATGCTACTGGCAACTATTTTAAAGATGAGTTTTTTTCTCCAAGATATTTTATTTGCTGTTTCATGACTGACAGTGGTGTTGCAACACCAACGTTGGGAACCACAGACTTTAGACAGACAACTCTTCTCTTTAAAAGATTTTGAGTCTAAAAGTCCTTATTGTACAGTTTTCCGAGCAGATCCAAACAGAGGGATACCCTTGTAATGATCAAACTGCAGAGTTGTAAAGTAACTAAGTAAACAGTAAATGGACTGGACTTACAGAGCGCTTTATCAAGTCCCTCCAGACCCCAAAGCACTGTACACTTACAGACATTCACACACTGAAGTACAAATACTTTGTTACTGTATTCAAGTAGAATTTTCGGGTATCTGTACTTGATTTTTCAGCCTACTTTTTACTTATACTGCTTACATTTTCACACAATTATCTGTMCTTTTTATTCCTTACATTTTTTTTAAAAGTCAAGAAGTAGAAAGTTGTTACTTTTATTTCATTCTTGCTTGTTTTCATCCAAGCTGCTTATTGTAAAAAAATAAACACTATCCATATTTGTGCCTTCTAGAGATAGTGAATTTAATTGTGGTTAAATGAGATGTTTAAATATATAAAACTCTGATACCGTATTAGTTTGTACACAAACAAATCATGCCACACTCCAGCAGGACATAATCATTAAAATAAAAGAATTGTACTTAAGAACTATTTGCATTTCATGATTGCATTTGACCGCAGACCTCAGATATTGTAGAGTTTCATTTTGGAGAAAAGGTTTGGGCAGCCTTGATATAYGTTTACWAACTGAAACAGCTGGACTAATGCATCCTAAAATTAACATTAATTATTTTAATACAACATAGTAACTTCTGCATTTTTGGGGAGGTCACCTCCTAATAAATGTCATTACAGAAAATTTAAGACTTTTACTCAAGTAATATTCCTAAAGGAGACTTTAACTTTTACCAAGGTAATTTTGGGTAAGATACTTTTACTTTTACTCAAGTATCACTTTGTGGTACTTTATACAACACGGTCAAACTGTAGGTGCTAATGATATTTCTATTTTTTTTWATTTAATTTTTAAAAATGGTGTGCTAATGATATTTCTGTGGAACACTGATCCGTTCCGGTTTGATCCACTTCCGGTCTTCCTGTCGCCACAACGCGCCATCAGCCCACAGAGCGCAGCGCCACCCAGCCTAACATCCGAACATAAGTAAGCCTGTTAAATTTCCAGCTCACAAACACACCGATAAAACAAACAGATACTTACAAAACACATGCTCTACAGCGGCTGGACTAACAGCGCCCTTTAAACTCAGATTTTCGCGGTTTGTTTATCACARTGTTTCTGAGCGGAACCCGAACCCCCTCTCGTCCTCTGCTCCTCTCGTCACGCATTTTCATTCGCTGCCCAATCTGCACCGTGACCACCCATTGGTTCAAAAACGACCAAACACAAACCACGTGATGCGGAAGTGCTTGTTATGTGATGTGTCAAATTTTGTACTCTTTTTTTTATTATTATTTATACATTTGATAAACTGTAGCTTGATATTAAAGTCATACATAAATAAAATTTCCAAAGTAATAGAAGTGTCACGCTAAAAAAGGCTACAACTTGACCAATTTTGTCTCCGCTGCTGTTAAAAGCGTCCTAAATGAAGGTGGTATATATGTGGCAGCTAGCTAGCTGTGCTAGCTTGTAAATTTCCAGCAGTCTGAAAGTCAGCAATGAATTCAGAGAAACAGTGACTTTGGTGAGTAATCGTCTTGTTTAGCATATTTCAGACACGCTAATGATGCCTTACGAGGCACGAGACGTGGGGGTCAAAGCGGGCATTTACTTGAATTATCACGTTTTTGAYTTTAAAAAGTAGTATGTTCCCACGCGTTAGTCGCTGCTATTTGTTGTACTTTGATGTGCTTTGTCCATCTGATAAAATGCTCTGAAAGATATAAGAGGACAAACCCAGAAGCCCTAAATCATCATCATAAATACCGTAAATAAACGGAGCAACAATTTGTTTGTTGCTTCCTTCTCGTCGACTTCACCGGTGTCGATGTTGGCTAAATTGCAAATGTCAGCTTTTCTTCTTCATTTCTTTATTTTTTTAAAATTAGCTTTACAATCATTTGAAGCATGGCATGATACAGTTTTATAATTTTGACTTGAACTTTTTTATTTATGTTGCGACATTTCATGAACAAACACTAAAATGAGATGAAACAATGACCAGATATTATACACAACTTCACCGTTGTTATTTTGGACATTCTCATGCCCTGTACTAATGTTCCAAAGATATAAAACTCCAGCACTGTTGAAGTCAACCCAGTTAGTCTGTTGGCAAAATATCTCACGTGAAACTGGATGGRTTTTAATGWAACTTTCAGAAAGTAATCATTGGTTGTGCATGCACAAACGATTAACTTTTGGAGTCAGCTCAGTTCAGAGTGTTCTTCACAGTTTATCAACATTAACCAACACAAAGTGGCTATAACTCTGTCAGTTTTACAGATATTGAGCTATGATTTGATGTGGTATTAGCTGAAAGTCATTCATGACACATGTCAAGGTCAAGGTTATGATTAAACCTTTATAATTTTGTCATTTCTCAACATRAAATGATCTTTGCCCAMAATTCTGTCATGAAAAGCGGTGGATGATTTGTGTTCCTTTTTAAGAAATGCTGACTCTTTAATTCAGTGCATCATCTGTTGGCACAGTTCCTCCTGTAGCTGCAAACCTGTACGTGAACCCCCTCCTCCCCTTTTTTTTAAATCTGCAGGGAGGTGGTGATAAGCAACAGACCCAACCCACACATCTGCCATCCAGCGGAGTGTGGCCTTGTGTTTACCTGCTCATCAGGTGAGTTCTGAACGGAGGAGGGGGGCGGGGCCCACACACAACGTAGGAGAGATGCCTGTGGAGGGCGGGAGCAGCAGCGGCTCCACTTCGGCCGCACGCCACCCCAAGCAGAAGCGCAAGGCACACAGTTTGTCCATCCGGCGCACCAACAGCACAGAGGACCGGCCTCCCGGTATCCTGAGAGGAGACATGCTGGAGGGACAGGTGAGGGCTCACACTTCTTTTTTTTTTTTCCCGCTTAACACTTTTTTTTTTATACTAAACTTGCTAGCTGGCAGATGAGTAAAACTGTATCTTGTTGGCAAAGTTTCTGGTCCATCTGCTCGTTGGAAAAATACAACAAACGTCATTCTTTTGTGAGGCTGCTTTTTGTCAGTCCTGAAAGTGCAGTACCGTCCGGTTTATCAGCATAGCTTTTTGTTTTGTTGATGCAACCTTTACAGCTCATTTCCACAGTGTGTTAATGGGATGGAATTTCTGCCTTCTGGGAAAGAGACATCTCTTTTTCAAGGTTCTCACTTGGGATCAAAATAGTATCTGTGTCATTTAAGTTCTCAGAAGGCTAATCCAATATGCACCGTGGTTACTCATTTCTTTACTTCAAAACAAAGGGATTCGCTGTCTCTTCTTTTTTTAACATCCACTGGTGCCATGAAGTTGGTTATTAACTTTCTCTAAACTAGATTATTTGAGTTGGGCCTACAATTGATTTATTTTCTCTGAACGGGAGAGTTGTAAGTTTTTTTTTTAAACAAGCAAGCTGTTTTCTGATGCGGACTCTTCACTGCACCTTCATGCCTRTTTACAATCAAGGCAATAAAAGGGTTTCTGTTTGATCAGGAACACGGTTAAAGTTTTGGGAGTTGGCTGCAGAGCAAGAGCCATCTCCCAGATAAGACGAACAAAGSCTGTGAGTGTTTTCGGTTGTATCGTCCTGTTTATTTTGTCATGCGAGATATTTAAAGGTGAAAACCTCGAGTGTCCTTAGAAGCTTTTAC
>NW_013952505.1:1428194-1429723 GCF_001266775.1 Austrofundulus limnaeus | reverse complement strand
GCCCCACCCACCCACCTGATCAGCTGCTAAAGAAGCCGGAGCTCAGCTTGCAGTCCTCTGTTGTCTCATCAAGTTTTAATATGGGCCGCTTGTCCGGGTTTGATTAGTCTTTTCAACAGTTCTTTTTGTTTGTTGCCAAGACATTCAGGCTGTTTATGTACTCAGTCAACCCCCCCTCCACACACACACACACATACACACACACACACACACACAAACACACACACAGAGACACACACACACACTCACCACATCCACACGCAGCTTTATGAGGCCATATACAACACAGCATGTTTTCTCCTGCTCTTTTAATGCTCTCATTATTGACCAAAGTGCAACACACAGGTTTAAGTTCAGAGACTAAGCAGCTTTGGATTTTCTAAGTGCTGCCTGTTATTTCCTAATTTACCTTTTTTTCCCCCTCTCTCTGGAGCGAGTTGACGTGAGGCGCTTGCCTGAATGTTCAGGCTGCGAACGTCACAGTGGATTCAGCTCACGTGTTCCAACAGAGAGGGTGATGGGGAGGCAGGTTTCTGTTTTCATGGAAGCTTTGGGGTCTCTGTGCGTGTCAGTCTGGGTGAAACTGTTGACCAGCTGATAACTGCCGTATCAAGGAGGAGCTCTCCATGGAGGTGAGGCAGGTTGTAGAGATTGCACGTAGGTGATCGTTGATGGAGCAGCTGCTGATGTAGTTGACACGCAGGCTGTGTTTGCCCCGAGATTAAGACTTCCACTTTGTTGAAGGGTGTTTATTTAACAAGTACTTCAAACTTGTCTCTCAGTAGTTGTAGCTCAGCATRTTATACACCTGTGGTAAGTGTCGTGTCCGAATCGGAGAGTAAAAATCAACATGGGTTTGAATTTAGCTGTTTGTACAAAGTGACATCAGGGACACTTGAAGAGGATGGGAAAATGAGTCAAGTTTCCCTGTTTTATTTTTTTTCCAAATGTTTTTTACTGTCTGAGCCTAYTTTATAGTTTCTCTCTGTATCCAGGACTCCAAGCTGCCCTTCGCGCTGCGGAACAACCTCCTTGACCTTTTTAGCCAGATTGAGCGTGAGTTTGAGACTCTCTACATCGAGAACCTTGAGCGTGAGTTTCTGGCTTTATCGAACTTGGGGGGTGGGGGGGGGTGTATTCAAGGTTTTGGAAAGAGATTCTGTGGAAAGGGTATGAAAAGTTACTGTCTTACCTGCTTTAGGTCGCTCTTTGAACACCTTTAGTGTGGAGAAACAGTTTAATTCTGATAGACTTGGCGAGCTAATGGCTAATTCAAAACAAGGCAAAACGAAAGTGGGTTGCTGTCACCTTAAAACAGCTCCCATCCCAATAATCTACAAAAATTATTTTAAGCATTTTTATACTACCGTCAATTTCACCCTACACAGTAATTCTGTAGAAATTTATTTATTTATTCATTGCAAACACCTAGTAGCAGCAGCTAGCGACAGCAGTTTTGAGCCTCCTCCAACAGGATTATCAGAATATTTCTGCCGACGTAAATGTGTAAATTAAAGACTGACAACAGT
>NW_013952505.1:1414353-1427784 GCF_001266775.1 Austrofundulus limnaeus | reverse complement strand
GGGATATATCGTATCGTGACCCCTCTGTTATGATATGTATCGTATCGCCAAATTCTTGCCAATACACAGCCCTAGTCTGCACTGATTATTAGCACAGCAGCACTGTCCCAGTCGACCTACTTCCAACGCGGATCAATTTGTGGCACAAAGGTTTTGAACATAAAAGGAATTCATGACTTTGCTGCGAGGAGATGGAGAACGACGTGAAGCTCTCGAGATATTCTGGAGACTCTCTCATAAATGCTGTTTGCACACAGASACACCAGCTTTAATGGCAGCTCTAATCTTCACAGTCCACAGGGTTTTTCAGGCCCTCGCCTCCTTAACAAAAGAGGTCTGTGATCTCAGTTGGACTTCCTGAGTAAATAAAGATAACAAACATTTAATGTTTAAACCTTTGCACTGCCGTCAGTTTTAATTTACACAGCTATTCCTGCAGGAAGCGTCCCCAGGCCCTACTGGAAGTGCTACAGCTCGCTGCTGCTGCTGGTTTTTTTTTTTTTGCACTAGCATTTAATCAAAGATTTCTACATAGAAACTGTGAAATGTAAATGATGATGGGGTAAAGATTAGTGTTTGCATAAACCACTCTGAAATATTAGAGATTGACCTTTATTTTAGACCTTGACTACATTCGGWCTAGCCTTTAGCTCATCAGTCTTGTTGGGATTAAACTGTTTCTCCAATCTGAGGCCATTCATAAAAACTATAACAAATATAAAWTGTGGAACAACCTGCCTTTGGGCATCAGACAGGCCACTTCCCTGTCAGCTTTTAAAACTTTACTYAAAACTAATTTTTTCTCTTTGGATTTTGGCTCCATCTGAGATGATGACTTTTAGTTTGTTTTGAGATTATTTTAATTAGTTTTCTGTGTTTTTTGTTTTATTAAATGGTTTTAATTTTCGGATTAGGCTTTTATTGTGTTTTATTGACTGTGACTGAACAGCACTTTGGTCCTATGGTTGTTTAAATGCTTTATAAATAAAGTTGGTACGGTTTCATTAATTGTTTCTTACTCTTCCACAGAACTCTTCCAYCAGAATGTCTGAAAATTACTTTTAGTTGTTGATGTATAAAAGACCTCCGGCCGTGTTTGCTCACCTGCAGCTGTGTTACTCTGCTCACGTTGCAGTGCGTCGGGAAATCGAGTCTCTGAACGAGCGTCTGACAGGAGACGGACAGGCGGTGGAGGGGGCAGATGCCACCAAGGGAGCCCTAAAAGCAAAAGGTCCAACATTTCCTGCCTCGTCTGTTAAGTTGGTTTGTTAAACTTAGCCTCACAGCTCCTCGAGGGTTTGTTTAATCGACTTGTTTGGAAAAAGGAGGATTATCACATTTTGTTGTACCACCTGACGCAGCTCTGAAAATGTACAACCAGCTGATTAAAAATCAACAGTAGCTCAGACATTCAGGGTTTTTTATTCTGTCTGTGGCTCTTAGAAGTTATCAGATGTTAGGTCAAATTTACTTTTAACCAGAAACACACAGCAAGGCTCTGTACCATATAAGTTTGTCTTTTTTTGTTGTTGTTTTCCACTGTAGGCGTGAAACCAACCATAGAGTTTGTCACTCCGTTGTGTATTAATATTCTTTGTTTTTTATTTCCCCCACAGCGAGYCACAGCACCAGTCAGCTGTCACAGAAGCTGAAGACGACCTATAAAGCCTCCACCAGCAAGGTACACGACACCACCATGTTAGCTCTTTTCAGTGGAACTGGCCTATGTGGGTGTTTTTGGTCTATAAATACTTTAGCTGTTATAATGTAGCTCGGTCTGGGTTAAAAAAGCCCCCATGTTGGTTTACTTTCTCAGAGGTCATAACGTAAGCTAAAAGAATTTGATAATGTAAAAAAATATTTGTTTTACCTTTTTAATATAGTTCAGAGAGAGAGAGAAAATGCTCACACAATATTTTCTTCCCCCTTTTTTTTCCTGAAGCAGCGCTTGTACACTTTCCAGGACAAAATAGGTGGAGCTCGCAACTTCAATATGGCCGCTTGGGAATTGTGGGGTGGAGATTCATGGGTAACTTCCTGAATGCTCTGTTTGTCACTAAAAGTCACTGAAGGTTACCTGCTGTCAGAGTGTATTAACTGCATTCTCACCATGACGACTCATATTTTCTCTGCAAGTAAACGGAGAAAAGTTGGTCGGCTGCATTTGTTGCAAAGCAAAGTGTTTTATTAACTTTAATTGTTACACCTTCACTCAAAGATAAAACTTTTATAGTCTTTTCATAAATGGTTTAAGCATCTTGTTAAAACTGAACCCAGACAAAGTTAAAAACTCTTCATTATTACAGGACAGGGATACTTGATTTAAACTGGGTTTAAAATAAGCTGAAATAGTGTTAGTTCACACCAGTATATTTACAGAGTTGTTTTATAAGCCTGAAAAATGATGGGCAGCTTTATTTATTGGTCRTTAACTTAGCCTGGAGGAAGACTTCTGCTCTTTTCTTCATGCTCCATGCTCGATGACTGATGTCACGGCTTATAACAATTAGACAAAACATCACTTCAGAAATGACYAAACTATGTTRACATGACTTGACACTTAAGTAGTATAAATATTTCTGTCTAATRCAAATCATTTTATTCCCTTTAGAAAATCAAAAAAATTGTTGAGTAGGCTTTGTTTACCCCTCTCTCAAACAAACATTCCTCTCTATCAAGGATAGGGATGGGTACCTAATTCAATACTTTTTTAAGTACCGACCGAATTGTCGGTACTACCAAGAACCTGTTCACGTAACATCAAACGGTACCTAAACGCATCATTGCGACCGTATTGGCGTAAGAGTGGGAGATTTTCCATGTTTGTCCTGAATGCAGCATCACGTAAGAGCGTAATGATGTCRGCAGCTGCTGGTTCAGTAAACAGAGTTCAGTCTGAAAATAGCTTGAAAGCCTCGCAGCACCTGGAGAACTCACTGAATAGACCGCCTCTGAATTATCTGGATTAATTATCTTGTGAGCACGATGTTTGCTTGCTCAAAGTAAATAAAATACCAACACTTACTTTATTTCATCCGCCATTAAACACAGACCGGCAGAGGAAAACAACAGAGGTGCTTCCTGACACACTGAACACGTCTGACCTAAAGAGCACAAGCAGCCAGCTTGAAGTGTTGGAGCGTTTTGGATGCTCAAAATGTAGCTTGAATACCTTTTTATTTATTTAACTCCATCCTCTTTTGCTTATTTGATTTAACATATTTGCCTTCCATGGACCTCCATCACACAGTTTTTCCTAGCGGGGAAATAACATCAATAGAAACACGTGGAGCTGGATTTTAATTTGTGCAATAAGACAAAACAGTCTTGTTGTTTTCAACAATTTTCACTTTAAAGAAATTAGTTACACAACTGATGTTACAATACAAAAGAGATGGATGTTGTCTTGATATTTGTTAAATTCTATATATTGAGAAATATGTAAAAAAATAAAGATTATTATTAAAAGAAACAACACACACACATAGTACCGAAAACTGGTACTGTTAAGTACCGGTACCAATTCCCAGGTACTGGATATTGGTAGTGAATCGATTCAAATGTCAAAGGTACCCATCCCAAATCAAGGATGAGAACATCTTCATCCCTGAAAGAGTGACTGTCGGCCTGTAGATGAGTGTAAACTGCAGAGTCCCGTCCTGATGATGTAGCTCTTCTGTGTTGGCCCATTCTTTTGAACAGTGGCCACTTTGTTTCCCTGACATATAACTGATCGGTCCACCTGGTACTGAACTGCATACACAATATTACTCAGTTTGTGCTGGGGGACTGGATCTTTGTGGAGAACCAGCCTCTGCCGTAATGTGTTTTGGGGTTTGAAAGCCACTGGGGTGTCATGTTTAGAGAATAAACATCTCAGTTTCTCTGAAACTCACACAACATACTGAGTGACCACTGGTCTAAGGTCTTCATATTCACCCGATGGCTGGCAGAAGTCTCTTGGAGATRAGACAAAGCGTTTTCAACAAATAACTCCTCCAGAGGACCTACTCAACTCTTTTTTTTAATATTTGTTTTCTACCTGGATTATTGAGATGCATCAGGGCATCTCTTTAGAAAAGTTTAAAGTAATMCTTTAAATGTTGTATGCACAACAAAAAAGTCAAACAGGTTTTAATTTCTTTTTCTTTCCTCTCTGTTRGCTTTCAGTCAATTATATAAAATACTTTTTGACGTTGGACACTCTTTGTAGAAGAAAAAATGGTGTAAATTTAGACAGATCTTAAAGTAGATAACAAACAAAACACGTTTCGGCTCTGACAGATAAAAGAAAGAAGTCACTTGATCAAGGGAGAAACTTGTAGATTAACCAGCTGTCAGATGTAGCTTTGTCTAACACATCAGGAGCTAATTTAATGTGGTGTAGACAGAAACTAAGAATTGGCACTGGGCTGTGGTGTTTTTGTTGCTTRTATCTCACTGTGTTCTAAGCAAGTGGGGTTGGATTGTTGTGTAATGTGTGTGTATTAACACAGTTACTGCATTTAATACCAACCAATGACCTGGGCTGTGTTGGACGGTGCGGAGACTGAAACAACTCTTTAGTTTTGAGTTTGTTCACGTGGAAGCCTGCAGCTCTGAGGGTCACACGTAACCTGACCACATGATATTTTTAGAGATGCAGCACACTTATTTGAGCACAGTGACGATCATCTTCCTCACACAGTTTTTGAAAAATATACAAACAATGCTTGCACACGCTTTGTTATTAATATGACTCTGGCTGCATATATCAAAAACCCAGGAAAAGTGTCAGCGCTCCCTCTGTGTCGAGGATCAGTCTTTGGCTCACGTAGTGGAGCTCAAAGTTCAAGAGTGACCCTCGGAGGTAGCCGTGAGGGTGTTACTCCAGTTTGTTGGAGATAAATAATTATCTAATATTAATTAGATAATAATTATCTTGGTAAATCAAGATAAAGATCTTGATTTATGTGTCTGTCTGCATTCCATTTCTCTTCTACAACCATGAGATATGAGTCATGACGGATAAAACGTGATCCTGATATAAGCGGCTGCAATGAGCTTCCTTCATCAGCTCATCCTAAGAGGTGAGGATCCTCATCGATCAGGCAGAGTTCAGAGTGTAGTCGTTGCCCCTCCACAGCGAAAGTGTCAGCCAACGTGCTTCAGATATTTGCCCTTGGTTCCCTTGAAGGAAACCACAGTACTAGTTTGATAGATTATAAGTACTCAACGGTTTAAGGAGCCCTCAGGATCCAACAGKAGGAGCTGGAAAGTGTCGCTGGCCTGAGTTTGTCTTCTGGACCTGTTACCTCTGTGACCCGACCACAGATAAGCAAAAGATGGATAAATTTACTTTTTGAGGAGACAAAAGACAAGAAAAAGCATCTAGACTGTTTTCAGCAACAAGTCCAAAATCCAAGTTCTGTGTTGACACAGGGTGGTGTTAGTGTTTCCTAACATGAAGTGCAGAGAATTTCAATCAGATTTTAAAGCAACTCAAGTCTACAAAGTCCACCTTTTTTCAAGCAGCATTTGTGTTTCTTGCTCTTTTTTTTAAACAAAACAATACAAAGTCAAAGAGACTGAGGAGGAAAAGAATCTTCAGGTGCTGAACTTACCTGCCTGCAGTGCTGGCTTTGAAAATGAAAAATAATGCARTCATGTTTGGTTGCATGTTTTAGACGTGTTTGCAGGAATCACAGGATGAACTAACATCAGAAAAATTTCATGTTTTGATCACTTGGTGTATGGCTGTGTATACAGAAAGACAGCTGTGTTTTCCAGCTCTCTAATTTGGGAATGTGTTTCAGTTCAGACAGGCAGGTTTGCTTTACATGAACAGAGATTATTAAGTATATAAAAAAAGAGAGAGTAAAATATATAAGATACAAACTGTCAGCACTGTCTGGAACGAAAGAAACCTTAATGTCCCAGAATGGTGTGTAATTCTAACATTATAAAGACATTATTGAAAACTAAAAAGTTTTATACTAATTAATACGATTTTTTTTTTCTGCAGCCAAAACGGGAAGTAAAACGTATGTTAAGGGAAAAAAACTCAAGCATTCATGACGATACTGGAATGTTGAGTTCATAGTAGGGTGCACAATTCATTTGCAGCAATGATTGAATTACTGCTAGCTTGTAGTAAGTTGTCTGCTACATGCTGTAATTGTTCAGAAACGATTACAGAAAATAAAAATATTGTCAGTGTTACATCCTGCCAGGATCCTGCAGGAATTCTTTCCAGGAGGATTTTGGTCTGCCTTCAGGTTTTGATCAGATATGTAGTTAACCTGCTGTGGAGGTGTTTCAGATGTGCTGCAGAAAAAGATAAGAGTAAACCTGACCTGCACCACAACAAGACAGCTAACCCACTAATCTGATTTTACAAAACGTATCTGACATACCAAACTGTTTTTTTATTTGAGATTCTGAGCTGCGGAAAGCAACATCTTGTAATTAAGTTAAATCTGAAACATTTTTATTATTCCTTTTAATAACAGAGTTGTGTCTGCAGGGTAACTTGCAGAGTTCTTGCATAAAAATGTGAGTTTATAGGTGCCGTTTTCAAAATTTTTAACTGGCGTGTTTGCTGCTAGGAGTTTAAAGCCTCATTGTGCACAGTTTGGTATTCCAGAACTCAAGATCTGAACTCCGTCATTGCTTGATTTCTTTTCAAACTGTCTCACTCTCATCTCTTCTTCTGCAGATTGTGTCCAGTTTCAAAGCCACCACCGGCTCCCGGGCTTTGTGCCAGCTGCTAAAGGAGTACGTGGGCCACCGGGATGGGATCTGGGATCTCAGTGTGACCCGAACACAGCCAGTGGTGCTTGGCACTGCCTCTGCTGGTACACCATATGATTTTATATAGCCCTAATAAACCTAATGTTTTTATTGTGTACACACACACACACACACACACACACACACACACACACACACACACAGGTGGTTCAAATGGAAAAATCACTAAATGTTCCGCAGGCAGTGTTTACACAAATATATCACTGTCAAATTAATGCGAATGCTGTTTTTGGTGCAAAATGCAATAAATGAGAACCTCATTATTAAGATTAAGAGGCATCTGCTGCAGACAAGGGTTAGTGCAAATATTTGTTTAGGGAAATGATGATTAGGAATTAAGGCTTCTGTTTTACATTTCGCCAGTTGTTCTTCCATGTCTGTCTCTTTGGTTTGATACTCCTGCAGCTTTGGAAAAAAAACATGCACGAAACTCATCAAAGTGTTTTAACTCAGTCTGGAATAATAAGCTATAACCTTTGGTAAAATGAATGACGTAGATAAAATGAGCTAAAAGGAGGTCCCCATAGACAACAATTGGATTTTGGCAAAACAAATTGAGAAAACCCAGCTTTTATAGAGGTTAATTTTTCAGACATACTGCACATTCATTGCTGAGCCAGGTTACAGGAAGTTGAACTTTAAACTGAGCTGGCATTTTGATAACTTTTAATGAGATTTACACAAAAGCAGTTTTGAGTTTTATGAAATGCTCATAAAGTAGGAGTAGAGACGCCCTCATCTGTCCTTACCTCCGTGCGAGGTCGTGACAAAAATGTTATTTGCCATCTTCTGAAAAGGTGGACTGACTGGTTTTGATTGATGGCTCCGGGGACCCCCAGCTGTGGGTTTCATAAGTCCAACAAATCGCTGGACTCCTTTTGCATTTAAACTTGCTGTTTTTTGTTTGTTTGTTTTGTTTTTTCCTACTGAGACCTGCAAGCTTCTCACTGCAAAGGAGAAAATGACTATAAAAACTGAATTTACGTAACCAAGTTATGTCACCTGGTTCCACTAAGCCGAGTTGAGTAATGTAAAGCAATTTACAAATTTTTTTTAAAAGACAATATGTAAATTGTTCAATATACTCAACTCGGTTTAGTGGAACCAGTTTGGTTAAAAGTGTGTAAAAGTACTTTTATATTTCACAGTTATTGTGAGCAGTTTACTTTTCTTATCAGTGAAATTCATTCTTACTAAAGTCAAACGTCTTCCAACACAGTGATGTTTCTGTGAGGTTTAATCTCTGCTCTACATTTCTGTCTGTTTTTATTAAACTGTATACAGTTTTGTTGTCAGGAAGTGACAGACTCTGTGGTTGCTCTGGTGACTTTTGTCAGCCTCTGGCAGCAGCTTTAACATTTCTGTAGATTTCACTTCTCGTTACGCTTCACTTTCTAGTCATACRTCTAAACATTGGAATTTTGTCAATTAAGATTGTTACAGAAGTGAGTACAGAATTATTGATGTTCGTTAGAAAATAAAATATTGATGCATGTTAAAAAATTCAGTCAGTACATCTATTGGCACCCTAAAAATAATCTGAA
Source organism: Austrofundulus limnaeus (assembly GCF_001266775.1). Lineage (NCBI taxonomy): Eukaryota > Metazoa > Chordata > Actinopteri > Cyprinodontiformes > Rivulidae > Austrofundulus > Austrofundulus limnaeus. The sequence goes on along the minus strand of NW_013952505.1, from coordinate 1,419,448 downwards.
ATGTTCTAGTTGACTTTATTCTCAGGAAGCATTGTCACAGCTTTTGGAGGAAAAGACTAAACTTTTTTTTCTCCTAACCTGTCTCACATTTGCACACTGTGTGATTATGAAGAGAGTTTGAACATGATGTGTTCTCTAACAGATCACTCCGCTCTGCTGTGGAGTATAGAAACTGGAAGATGTTTGCTGAGGTACGCTGGCCATGCAGGATCAGGTAATAAACACTGTTTATTTACAACATAGTTTAAAAAAATAATATCTGCAGCATTATCTCTTTCTGTTTAAATTAAACATTTATAGGTCTGGAAATGATCTGCACAATCTAAAAAAAATCTAAAATTTAGATGTTTCTCTGGTTAAAACAACACCTTTATCTAGGAGAAACTTCCTTTTAAAGCTTTGAAACACCTGATTAGAATGAAGGATGAGCAGGCTTTTACAGAACCTACAGACCTGCTGAAGAGCAGAGAAGCAACTAAAGCGAGATAGTGGCCCTCGAGGACCGGCCACCACTGTGTTAGCACCTCAGACATCTCAATGAGCTGTGGGCATCAGGGCCAGTTACTGACATGCAGAGCTAAAATTAATAACATGAAATTTGATAAGGAATGGTTTGTTGCAGTTCTTTGTGATGTTGATGTTAGCATGAAATAATAAGAAAACCTTTTCCTTTTTAACTTTATTCCTGACAAAAACCTAGCATTTAAAACTAGCATTATCTTCTGAACAGAGGGGGCGGAGTTAGATCTGTTCCGGTCAAAGTTTTAAATGTTTTGTGCAATCTCAGGCGATATTGAGATCTGTTCTCAGACCAGTGTGGACTTTCATCGTGTTTCTTCAATATCTGTAAATGTATCTAAAATAAATCCATTTTTGTGTCTCCTAAGGTCAGTTGGCTGTGACGGCCATTTTGAATTGTGTTGACTTCTTTTAAGCCGCAGGCGTCAATTTGAACATTTGCTCTCACGCTTATTGGATCGCATGAATATTTTACAAAACTTGATATTGTTTTTCTTTGCTGCAGTCAACTCCATCAAATTTCACCCCAGCGAGCAGATGGCTCTCACAGGTAAGGATGCTTGAGCTGATGATATTTATTCTATCAGATGTGTCAACAGGTTTGATTGTTTCAGGCTTTTTGTGTTGCAGCTGCTCTCTTCAGCTGTGTGTGTGTGTGTTTGTTGTGTATTTCCACATTTCCCGCAGGCTCCGGCGACCAGACGGCTCACATCTGGCGCTACATGGTGCAGCTTCCAGCCCCCCAGCCACCACCAGATGTCAGTGTAAGTAGTTCATCAGGGTTTCTGCAAGAGATGAAAACCRTTTCTCAACACTGGCGGAACGAGTTCCTGACAAGTCATTCTTCAAAATAAAAGCAGCTGCTTCTGTCTYACCACAGGCCTCGTGCGACGAGGACCAGGACTCGTCGGACCGGGAGGAGGGCGAGGCGGACGGAGACGGCCCCTCCGAGGTCCCAACAGTTCGAGTGGCCACAGCAACCCTGAAGAGTCACCAGGGTGTGGTAATCGCTGCCGACTGGTTGGTGGGAGGTCGACAAGTGGTRACCGCTTCCTGGGATCGAGCTGCTAATCTGTACGAAGTGGAAACGTCTGAACTGGTTCACACGCTGACTGGTTCGTGAACCGGCTGGTGGATTATGTGACGAGTAGTTTTCCTTTCTGATGTTTTAATCTTTTAAGTTTCTGAAGCAGTTGTGACTTTTGAGGGTTTTTTTCACAGTTGAGGCAACATATGAAAGTGGTCAAAGATAATCCAGTATTGATTAATCTCTAGAAGTGCTTTCAACATTGAGCTGTGGGTCATATTAGCCAAAAAAACATTACCACTATTAATCACAGCATTTAGCTAATAATGATTAATATGACTATTAATAGATGACTATTACACTGCAGGCTTTTGGCTCTAAATCAGTTGCCTTTAAACAGGGCTTTTCAAATAAATTGCTGTGGGGGCCACAGTTAGTGCAGGCCAACAGCTGAGGGGCCGAACATCCAGCAATTACTTTAGTTATTTTATTCATTCATTTTTATTAAAAAAACAAAAAACAAATTCTATATACAATTAAAATACAAATTATAAATGAAAGGTAGCAGAAGAAAATAAATCTTAAATCTGCCCCTTTTCTCTTAAAGAAATAATTTACTGTAAAAATAGTCTTCAAAAAAACAAAAAGTCGATATGTAATTAAACCAAGTATTACAAAGCTCTGTTACCTGTGAAATAGTTTATTTTCCAGTATTTAATCATGAATACAACGTAACAGAGCCCTCTGTAATTAAAGTAGTGATAATAAAACAACTAAAATAACACATTATGCCTCTTATTTACCACAAATATTATTTTGACATCTCTGACTTGCCAAATTTTTAAACCAATTTTATTTTCACTTTCATAGTTTTATTTTCAACTGCTTGTAGTTTTAACTGTCTTGGGTGTTCATTGAAATGATTTTTACCAGCTTGTAGCCAAGATTCTGACGTTTCTGTAGATATCAAACATGTCTGTTTAACTAAAAGAACTTATAGGAATTAAAGTAGAAAACTGGAGGTTTGGGCTGAAGAGCTGAAATGAACCAATTGGTGGGCCAGACTTTGGTCACTYGCGGGCCGCCAGTTGAATATGAATAGCCCTCCCCTAAAATACTACACACCATCAGTCAAACTAACTTCTTATTTCTAATAGATTAAAATGGAAGGCTGAGAATGACCCATCAGTAAAACCACCTTTACTGAAGACAGTTTTTCTGGAGATTAATTGCACAAAAGATAAAATTGCCCAGCCCTAGTTCCACTTTCTCTCAATGCAGACATTTTAATCATCTTTGGTCCAGAGAATAAAAGCCTTTCTCACATATACATTGTCCTTTTTTWAATCCACTTAAATTATTTACATCCTGTGTGTGTGTGCAGGCCATGACCAGGAGCTGACCCACTGCTGTACCCACCCCACCCAGCGACTGGTGGTCACTTCCTCCAGAGACACCACCTTTAGACTGTGGGACTTCAGAGACCCGTCTATCCACTCAGTCAATGTCTTCCAGGGACACACAGAGTGAGTCGTACACACTTCTCCTGTCGTAAACAGCTGCTTAAAGCAGATTGAAGGTTTGATTCCTCCACATGTTAAACTCATCTAATGTAAACAGACTGTTTATCACTTCCATCACTGCTCTGCTTCACCATTTGCTGCAGTGTTTGTTTTGTCCACAGGAGGGCGCTACAGATTTTCCTGTTTCTGTAAGCCCCTGCAGCACTTTCTTGCGTTTTTCTTTAACGTTAATCTACAGGCCTTTTTTTTTTTTTTGCTCTAAGCCAAATCCCCCCACTCGCTTCTCGTTCATTTCTGAGCACCTCTTCTCACTCTGACAGTCTGCTTCTCTTCCTCCTATCGCTGCCTCTTCCTGCCTCTCCTTCTCTGTCGCTCTGCTGTTCATTTATCTGTCCGGTGCTGCGTTAATCCCCCCACTCTGTGTAATTTGGCACTTTGCTCGCTGTTAACACCCAATTGCAGCCGCCTCATTTCAAAGCGATGGCTGTCAGGCTCGTCTATGGCTTTTAATGGCAGCGCTCTTTAAAAGCCATAAGAGGAGCAGTGTGTGTGTGTGTGTGTGTGTGTGTGTGTGTGTGTTTATTCCTACATGTGTTTACTGGCTGCTGCTCTCTGGCAGCCTTTGATTGCAAGCGGAGGATTACATAGAGCTCATTACGTACAATCCCAACATGAATAATTCCCGCAGATCCACTTTAATTCTCTTCTATAGACAATTGCTGTAATGAGATTAGGTACCAGTGTTTCACAGCTACACCGCCCCCCCCCCGCCCCCTTTCCATCCTTATGTCTTTCCCATGTGGCCTCCTCCCTTTTGTCCTTCAGTGATGCATTCGAAACAACAATCCTACACGGACCTCTTGGCAATTTTAGACTTCACCCAAAAAAGCATTAATCTGCCATTTTATCAAGTAAAAGTTGAGCTGATTCATGTGTTTTTAACGCTGCAGTTGGTGGCATTAACTCTGCAGTTGTAGTAGAAAGACTGTAAAMCTCTTCTCAGGTTTCAAGTTTAATMTGTCAAGATTAAAAATATCTGGTTCTTAAAATTAACAAATTAGGTTTTGTGCAGAAAATTTTCTCTGGCTCTTTAAATGATTAGTACTAAAAGCATTGATTTTTGTTTGTTTTTATCATTATTGTAAAAAAAAGTTTTTACGAGATATGAAAAACTACCGACGCTGATAGAGCACGTTTTGAAACATATTTTTCTGACGTTATCTCAAGAGGTTCTGTTGTCCTCTGCTTCCATAAAAAGTACTTTGTGGATTGAAGATATCAAAATATTTATGAGCAGTGCTTCATTCTGTTATTTTAAACAACAACAAAAAAATCTTCAAAATTTCACTTTATTTTGTTTGTTTCATATCATTATTCAAGTTTCTTTTAAATCTCCCTTTAATCAAACATGAATAATTAACTGTGTTAAATTATGTTATTTGCTTGTCTTAGTCTAAGAATTATTTCCTGAAATCAAAAATTATATTTACAAATATGTGTTTTTAACATTACAAAACCAAACACATTCAGATTTAGAGCCACAACCAAAATTAGTTTGAAATAAATTTAGTCACTGATTGTCAAAGCAGATAAATACAGTCTGATAAAAGCAAATACAATTTTATTAGACAACAAATAAAGCCAACAAGGCCTAAAGCTGTACGTTTTATTCTGGGTCTTATAGGAAAAGGTCACTTCATTACACATCTACAGACTTCCCCAGTCAGAAATTGTTTCCATTTCTCTCTCGATGTTTTTTCTTGAATCCTCAGTAAAACACAATGTTTGAACACGGATGACAAAAAACTCATCGCTATTTGTGTGGAAACCGTAGCTGAAAGGTGAGTGAGAACAGTTTAACAGAGGCCGAGCAGGCTGGCAGTTTAGGGGTGTGAAAGCCTCGTTTCCACTGTCTTCAGCAGCAATTACATCTAACGCTCCCTGACAGCGAAGCTCAGCAGCTAAAAGTGCAATGCACACACACACACACACACACACACACACACACACACACACACACACACAC
>NW_013952505.1:1411008-1414343 GCF_001266775.1 Austrofundulus limnaeus | reverse complement strand
GTGTAAACTGCAGAGTCCTGGCCTGTAGATGAGTGTAAACTGCAGAGTCCTGGCCTGTAGATGAGTGTAAACTGCAGAGTCCTGACCTGATGATGCTGCTTTTCTGTGTTGTGGGCATACTTTCTTTTGAAAGAAACCGGAGTGCAAAAATAAAATTTTTAGCTGGCAAACTGAACTTTTCACATCACTTGACCTCTAACCTGGTCTTGATTTCACAATTCACATATCCGATATTTCGATACAGCACCCCCAATGAGCTGTCAGCCTTGTTGACCATTCTCAAGAGAAATCATAAACACAATGAAGGAAACATACAAAACTATTTTGTTTTTCTGTGTGTTGGTGTGACCTATCAGCTCATGTTGACACAGAGTCAAACTCTTGGTTTCCACTGAACAGGATTAAACCTGGACCTTCTCTCTGTTCTGGTGTTGTGGACAAGAACAGAGAGGAGGTCCAGGTTTAATCCTGCTCAGTGAAAACCAGACAAAAAAGATGTCTGACTCTGACCAGCCGCTGCATCAAATTGTCAATTCTGTTGTTTATTGTGGAGCTCATAGTGGACTCCAYAGCTGTGGGGGTGGGGAGGAGTGGAATACCTCAAAGCCCTTGACCTCTCTCCTATCCTCCAGGCTAATTTGGTCGCTGCTCTGTATGACACCTGCCACGAGCCTAACAGCGATAACCATTTCCCCGTGGATTTCCCCCGGGAGGCCCCGCAGCTGTGGGAGGTCCCTTCAGTAATTGTGTGGATGCTCTCGAGGGTTAGCACATTATCACACTGACAGGGTGATTAGGACAAGGTGGAAGTGATCTAATATCTGACAAATACTCCCCTTTAACACAACCAAATGGTCTTTTTGCATTAAAATTAAATTCAGTTCGACAAGCACTATGAATGAAGTCAAAAGGCAAAATGAAATACAAGATTTAGAGGTTTTATTCACATGTACAGTACAAACATTCACTTTTTTTGTGTTACTGAAGTGCAATTTACAGACCTTAGCAGCAGTTCCTCATATACTTCAATTTACATCATAGTTGGACATTTTTTTAGATTTCTTTCACATGTTCRTCAACATCTTTTATACATTTTTAATTACAATTCTACAGGTTTTGATACAATATTGCCATTTAAACATGCCTTATATTTATCATCTCTCAAAGTACACATGAGTATGTGATGATTAACAGATGGTGGGGGGTGAAACAATGATCGCATTRTCTAGGGATTAGAAACATTGTTTTGGGTTTTGTTTCCATAAAACCTGGTCTTTGACTCCAGGAGCTTTGAAAGGTCTTACCCGGCCACACGTGGGGGTAAAAACTAAAACCAAATTGCAACTGTACGCAAAATCTTTCTGCCGTTGAGTGTTTTACTGACGCAGATTCCTACTGTGAGTGTGAATGAAAAACACAAATTAGTGTAACAAGATGCAAAAAGATTCAGATCTACTAGTTTTAAATCTGTATATCAAGTTTCAGTGACGTATACAACGGAGCAATCACGACAGGGGTAGATTAGTTTTATTTATTTATTTTTTTCATTTGAATAGCTCTATTTAATCTTTTACCGTTCCATACACTAACACTAACTCTCATTGGRTGATTACTGCACGGGGGATTATGTTTCAGCTGGCAAAAGTGGCTTCTCACTTGTTAAACAACTATGCCTAAAGACACGTCCTGTGGTTGTAGAAAACACGTTAATCTGTTTCAGAAGGGTCAAATTATTGGCATCAAACAAAGAAAACATCTAAAGCGGTTAATGAAACTACTAAAATTAGGTTAAGAGCTGTCCAACGCACTAACTGAAAGGACAGTGGAGATCTCGTAAAAGTTTGGTGAAATCATATCGTAGAAAAACAGAACTCATGGCTCATGCTTAATAATGAAAGTGAGAACATTTCCACACACACAAACACACAAACACACRCACACAATGCAACAAGAACTCGAGGGACTGGGACTAAACAGCTGTGTAGCTGTAAGAAAACCACTTATCAGGCTAATTAGAAAAAAACGGCTTTAATCTAGGGAGCATAAAGATTGCACTCTGAAGGAGGTGGTCTGATGAGTTCAGACTGAMCAGCCTGTGGGGCAGGTGGTCCGGTCTAGACTCGGCAACATAATGTGATCAATGAATGAGTTCAGCTGACCAAGGCTCTGATTACCCATCAACTCGTCCAACTGATCAGAATTACCAAACGTTTATTGTGCTGGCATTGTCTAGTTGTTTGTATTCTTTTGCTCGTGACGTGCAGTGGGAGGACCTACAGACTTCAGTTTCTGTTTGAGAAAATTCATRCGAACAAATGAAATGAATAAAAAACAGCTCACAAGCACGCGTGAGAACAGACGCCTTACGTCTTGTGAAGTATGGAGCGAGTTTAACACTCCTTTTATTRTTTTGATTTGTTCAAAAAGCTCTAAAACAGGTAAGATGTTAATTCAGAATATTTCCAGATYTCAACTATCCCTTTAACTCTCCCTGTAGAAAACCCAGCATACGGTWATGTCTCATGATGAGGTTAGTTCCTGTTTTATTAACGTGAGCAAAAAGCTATAGATCTTTGCAGATGCAGATTTTTATGTTACAGAGTCATACTGTCTGAATATGATATAAAAGTAGCTGCTTTACAATCTGTGCTCATCATGTCAGTCAGGATTAATCAATGTATGAAGGAAAACACAGAAATGGTCTCTTTCCTTTAGGTTTGTCATGTGTGGAGTCCTGTAAACTCAGATAAGCTTCATCAGGTCAGGAGCTCCWTCATCTGGATTACTTTTCCTGGACTCAGCAGAAATGTGTCTTTGCAAACTATGAAGGAGAGAYGATGACAATCTGTTCGTACAGAATTATCCAGGAAAATATCCAAATAAAACAGATGTTTAGGGATGTCAATAATTTCCTCTTCATCTGTTAAGAACATKTTTCTTCYKTTTTAAATACCAATATTCTGTGATYACTCTACAGATTCTTAATAATCAAGAATAACAGCACTGCAGCWGTGTCAGCCTGTCACAGCGGCTCCAAATTATTTCACTGCTGAAATTTTGTTCTGTTAAATTGCTGAATGTCAAAGTGATTTCTGTTCTTCGTTTTTAACATCTTTAATGATGGGTAGCCTTGGCAACAGAAAAAGGTGTTTACATGCAGRAGAAGCTGGTAGGGCTTTTTAAAGCCTAACTACGCTTAAATATCTTTTTTTCCCTGCTTTTTATCAGTTAGATAAAAACRTAAGGAGAATTAAAGCAAATAAACTGGATTAGATCGGATCGCTGACCAGGACACAACTTTTAGAGAAGCCATGTTGTGATTTTCACTAAAACTT
>NW_013952505.1:1408735-1410878 GCF_001266775.1 Austrofundulus limnaeus | reverse complement strand
CAGTTTATTTAAGTCTCTAAATATCATTTTATTAGAATACTAAAATAAAAGAAAAACATCAGAAAAGCATASACACCTCTGTTAAAATGCCAAGATTTTGTGATTCAAAAACCAAAACCATAGGAATTTATATAAAAAAATACCTGTAGTGTGGCATATGGTATATTTTGAACAAAAAACTAATAAGTTAGGAGGGAATATTTAATATGTGAGGCGCAATAAGCTAGTGTTCAACCCTGAGAACAAATATTTTTTCAAGCTCCTTTTCATTTTATTACAATATTTATTTGGAGCCTATTCAACTTTCCAGCCGACACCTGAAGGTTTACGTCCAAAATGAGCAGGTGTTTGGAACGACTTATGGTTCAAACCCACAGCATGATGCTGCCTCCACCGTGCTGCAGGGATAGTGTTCTGCTGATGTGCAGCGTTGTTCCAGATCTACTTTCTGTTACCTGAAAGTTCAGACTGTTGCACATTTTCTCCCATCATTTCGTAAAACCTGATTTATTTGGATGTTTTCTTGCTGAAAGGAAAGGGCGGACTGTTTTTAAAAACATGACTTTTGTACCGTATTTCTCCAACTTCTTCACCACTGTCTTCACTGAGCTCTAAATAAAAAGGACAAAAACAATGTAATCACTCTGTTCTAGCTGGGAAAAAAGTCAACTCCGCAGCATAATGCTGCCACCACCATGTTCCACTGTGTGGATGGTGTTTTGTACTAAACACCKTTTTGTTGTCTAAAGGTTGAACTTTGGGTCATAACACATTTTTCTCCACAAAGTTTTAGGAGACTTGAGGTATTTTTCTTTTTGCAGTATGTAGTTGGGTCTGAATGTTGGCTTTTGTAAAATGAATGTCCAGTTTTCAAGAACGTCATGTTGCCCATTCTCTAGTTATCTCCAGCTGAAGAGCATCTGGGTTGCTTATGCTCTCTGTGAGSCACAGCTTTAACTGTAGGGCATATTTTAATAAATGTGAAGAGAACTCAAACACTTCATTTATTTTAGATTTTTTTGTCACATTTATGGCAGGTGAGTATCTAAGAAGGCTAAAAGCTGTAAYTAAATCAGCTGCTTTAAAGTATTCGTTTTGAGGGTGTGCACACTTATGCAACTTTTTTTTCATCGTCATCACCTAAACAGATTTCTTTGTTTACAGATAAACTATGCAGAATAAATGGGATATTAAAGCTGGGAAAAGTTTTGAACAGATTTGATTGAACCTGACAGGGTGTGTAGTTAGTTATTTTTGAATCCACTGTAACTCATTTGATTCAAAGTCTAATCTGCAGTTCTGTTTTTGAGTTGTTTTCTTATTCGCTGCTCTCCCGGAGGAAACCACTAGGTGTCACTCTCACTGTTTGGATTTTCCTGCTGACTGAACCCAAGTCGCTGCTGCTGCTGCTGGCAGTTTGAGTGCACTGATTAAATTATTTAAAGAGAATTCAGAAATGAGAGAACAATGCGGTCATGATCAGTATAAAGACATCGCACACCAACACAGTATGAAATATGCAAAGGTAAAATAAAATGAGGTGCAAATTTACACGGTGCTGCTTGTTGATGAGGTCTGTTTTCAGTGTGTGGAAAAATCAGGACCRAACTCTGACAGCAGAGTATACGTGCTCCGATAAAACCTTCACACCGCCGCTACGATCATCACGTTGGGCCGGTCATGACTGCAAAACAAGAGGCGATCCAGTGGACAAGGTCTCACAAATTAACGTWGGTGTCAGGGGAAAAAACAAAMCAAAAGAAAAAGGTCAAAAGATGCACAAGAAGGGTGGGGTAAAGAATTTAAGGAGCTCCGCTTCCYCCCCGTCCTCACCTTGCCTTGTATTTAGGCGAGCGATAATGGCTGCGTTTATGCACTTCGCCTTCTTGAGAGGTGCATTAACTTGCTGTTGTGTCATGTTCGGCTCTCCCGAGGGGAGGCAGAGGGGAGAGGTATGGAGGGAGAGGGAGAGAAAAGAGGACAAAGATAGTAATAAAAGTGAGGAAGGTGAGGCGGGCTGTCCTTCTCGTTTCCATCACCCATCACCCTGACAGGGCTGATAATTGGACGTGGACTCTCTTTTTTTCACCTCCTTCTTTCTTCTTCTTCTCTCTCTCTCTCTTTCTCTCTCTCTCTCTCTCCC
>NW_013952505.1:1396391-1407753 GCF_001266775.1 Austrofundulus limnaeus | reverse complement strand
CCTCTCCGTACCGTCGTGAGGGGAAACAGCGAAGATCGGCGGAGAGACGAACGGGGAGAGGGAGGCGGCGAGAGCAAAAGTTTCTTTTGGAGATTAGTGCGACTGCTCTTGCGTGGCCCTTCATGTGCGTCGCGCGGGGAGCACTTAGGGTGGGGGCCTCGGCGAGCACTTCTCCAAATAATTATGCTTTCATAGTCATTATGCTTTAACGGCCTGCCATTTGCCGACGCAGGCGGTGTCTGTTACATAAAGTTTCAGAACGGAAAATGGAGATGCGGCGGCTGAAGATCCGAGCTGACGGTTTCTGATAGGCTGCGCGGACGGCAAATGTTGCCAAGACGACAAATGTGTCGACGGCAGGGAGGAAGCTGTGCGTTTCTTCTGCACAGAGCGTTCCGTGACTGGTTTTAAAACACATCTTTGTGCCTTTCTTTTGGTGTCAGAATGCTGCACTGTAGTTAATGTTTCTGTTTTAGTGGCTGATGGCAGCAGACTGAGCACAGCCTGTTGCTCTTCAGATATGGGGCGAGGGCAGATCGGAATTCAGCGAATTGTTACATAAAACAAGATTATCGCTTCAGCTTGTGTTAATGTATTCTGTTGTTTTACAGAAAATAATAATGAAAAAAGAAATAATCTTTTAAATTAGGGTGGTTAGGAGGCATCACTCTGTTTCGACTCCTCTCAGGTGATCTGAGGCCAGAGTTTAGAGTCCACCTCAGCACCTCCTCCCAGATGTATGTGGCCAAAACACCTCCAGTGGGAAATATAAAAATKATTCTTCAAATACGAACAGTTTTAAAGAGGACTGGGTAACGCATAGGGTTAACTGAAGAGCTGTTATTAACTGATGTAAGATATCATGTTCAACATAAAAGATTCAACATTTACGTCTCTTATTCTACAAGGTGTATCAGAAAAAATGATACTCTCAGAAAAATCACCATAAAAATAACATAGATAATAATTTTGAAAATGTGGGTCATGTTTGTGACCATATCGATTTAACGAAAGAAAATGTAAAGAGTTATAAATTGTTGTTTAACTTGTCTAAATCTGTTAACTTAGAAGTAAACACCTACTGGCATCTTCTTTGATCTGCCTTGTCCTAATTTGCTTTACTTAAGGTTCATTTATTGACAAGTTGTTATTAAGTTAACACAGAATCCAAGATAAGATTCTGATGGAACATAGGCGGCTCACGCAATCAAATTCGCTGGGAGGCAGAACTGGTGTTGTGATACCTTGTCTAAGTTTGGACTTTTAAGTTTTTTTAAATTTTGACATGTTTTTGACCTTCGTTGATGTTTTCTGATGTGTAATGATGTTCTATTTGTCTTTAAGCTTATTCCTGTTGTATTTTGCCTTATTTGAATGTATATGTTTATGGTCGTCATATAAATTGCACTATTTTCCTTGTACTTGATGTTGTTTTTTCTTTCATTTGTGTTCAGACATTTAATAATTATTCCTTTTTGATTTGGTTTTGAGTATTGTTTACTCAAGTGGAGGGATTGTCATGGACTAATTATTTATATCTGTTTCACCTTGACGCTGTCCAGTACTCATATCTTATGATAACTTATTTCGGCTCTTAATCTGTTTGTYCCAGACGTCAGGACTCCAGCAACGGACTGACCTCTCTTGTTTGATAAGTTAACTCTTTGGACTGAGAGCCCTGTTTATTGGTTAAGCAGTTATATTTGTTGGATCGTGATNGTTGTAAAATGTCACATGGTGTTAACATGATGTCATATTATTGGCTGTTTCCGCTGACGAAGGCAGCCACAAACCCGACAGACTTCCTGATTGACTTCTGTGTGTTTGTTGCTCAAGAATTAAATCATTTGACGACCATACACGCAGACTTTCTGTGCATTTATTCCGTGTTTCTGCATTCTTGATAAAACTTGCCATGACAACCACACAATCACATGATCTTGTTCCAGGTTATGAAATAATTACATGTAATACCCACTGAATACATGTACATGTACAGTACATTACATGTAATGTTAGTTGGCTGGATTGACTTGTCCACGGCCACTTCACATGTGTTTGTTAACCCTTGGTTATGATCAACACAAAAATGACATATTTTTGTTTCAATGTTAGGACATGAAAGGGTTAATTATTTTAAAAATGCCTTGGCATGCGTGTAAAGCACCATCTAAACTTTTAATTTTATGTGACAGATCGTATTTTAACCCTCACATTTCCTTGCGCAAAGGACATGAATTCTGTGAATTTCCGAGTGTCCCTGCTCACTGGAGCGTGAAGCGTTAACTAAGATTTTGGTGTCATTCGAAGCAGAATGATCCCCTCTACCAAAGGTAAGGGCCGAGGATGACTGCGATTAACACACAGTCTGGAAGCTTCCACTGATTTCAGGTTTCAGTTTTTGTTGCTTTATTGAACTGGAGTGAAATCTGATCATTGATGCTCTGTCGGTTCCACCGCAGCACTAACGTGTTCAGGACAGTTAGGAGGGGTTTACATTTTAAACGCTGATTGTTTTTCAAGGCACTTTATGTGGCCAGGAATTGGCGTGCCCAGGGACATGCTCTCAGCTGCCATCTGACTCGTACAGGATCTTGATGGCTCTCTTCACACGTGGGCTAGTGTGGAGCGTTGCTCAGCAGAGCCCCAGGAACCAAGACTCAACTACCAGTTTTTTGCCAGCCTGCTGCGCTCCCATACCTAGCCACAGGAGGGTGCCCCAGTTTTTCTGATCTTGGCAAAGATCTCTGATCAATGTGGTCTTCCTTCATCATCAAGGTCTTTGATCCCCTCCCTTGAGGACAGTTTGCCATAGGAGGCCCTACTAGAGCTTAAAACCCCAGATAATTCAGGCCTCAGGATCAAATTTAGACTTGTTCTTGTTGGAACAGTGGTGGAACTAGACTTTTTTGCAAGGGATGGCCAAGGTTTTATCCAGGATGGCACATGTAAATAAAGAGAACTATCCTAGATTTGGTATCTRGGAGTCATGGGTGATGGTAGGATGGTGCACCGGGTTGTGGCCTTGTCCACAACAATGAGGGCATTGCTTCAGTCTGTAGGGATGAAGAAGTTGCTGAGCTGAAAGAATGATTATGATGCTTCCTGTTGGTGTGAGCACATGTTGTATTATTTTTATTGTTTTAATAAGGCAATGTTAGACAGACTAAGGTTAGGAAAGTACAGGGTGTATCAGAAAAAAATGATACTCTCAGAAAAAATGCCATAAAATAAACAGAGATAATAATTTTGAAAATGTGGGYGTAACCTTGCGGTAGAGTCTGTTCCAGCGGGTGAACAGGACGTGTTTGCAGAGACGCGAAGGTGTCCCAGAATCCCGTCGCCGCCCCGTCGCCGTGTTGACCACCTCCAACTGGGAGTCGCCCAGTGTCCAGTTGACGCTAACGCATGCAGCCTTCCCTTGCTGCTGGTACTCTGCGTTGCTCAGGCCTGCGGGGACAAAACAATGCATTCGCTTAGGCTTCCAAAGATGATTCACAGTACTTGGAAATAACATCTGATCCAGGAAACTGCGCTTGTCGGTCGCTCTCAAACCTCCACTTTGTTGTTTAACCTTCCTCCACCCTTGTCTCACTCTCCCTGAGGCTAACGACAGACGTAAGGTTTTGCAGAGCTGTTAAAATCCCACCCTGAGTCTGGACCTGCACCAGTGTTTATTTGGCGCTTTAATGCACTCAGAGAGAGAGAAACGGTTGAAAAAAGGAGCGCCATCAATCAAGTAAGCAATGTGCTTTTGTGTGAGTGCTTGTCTGCTCTCGTGTCCCTGCAGTTAACTGTGCTTGAGGTGTATGTACAGTAGATGTTATCTCCGCTCACAAAGATTGACTGTTGCCTATATGCTGAACCGTTGCCATGTTTCTAACTCTCCACCTCATTCTTCTCAAATAATTAACCTCAGCAGCAGGGATCAGCGGAGGGAAGTGAAAAAAAAGGGACAGAAGAAGAAGAAATGAGGAGGTGAATGGAGGTCTCACTTGGTTCCAGGTAGAGAATTAGCTGTCTACACYGAAAACGCAGGTGCTGGCCTGTGGCTGAAACTCTGACAGCATGGTGGGAAACAATTCAGGGCTCAGGATGAAAAAATAAAAAGTCTTTGAAAGACCAGCATGTTTTTCTTTTTACGAGAATGACACCCCAGTGTTTTTGTGATTACCTCTGATTCTACAGCCAGAAACAGAACATCTCATAATAGATGTATACTTTTTATTCTTTTTTTTTTTTTTTACAAAATGTTTTAATATTAGCCATCTTTACAAAAAAATATATGTGAATTAAAAGTAAACATTACAACATTTGACACAAACATGCCAATTGTGGMTATTTCCTTTGACTAGTTAGAGGTGAATCGCCTATTTAGATTAAAAAAGGAACTAAAATTTAAAGACTAGCATTTCTTTAGGGAATGCATAATTGGCAAATGACTGAGTTACAACCATGTTAGTCAGATCTTGAAAATAAAGTGTATGCCCTCGCTGCCTTTACGGGTGAGTATTATGCAAATATATAATGTTGTAATGTTGCTTTGACTCATTCATGCATGTGTGAGAAATCCTTGAATCTAGTGACCACACGGAGCTGCCTACTGGTGCAAAGCTCCGCCTATTTAGACAAAGCTCCTCCTGGAGCTCAGTCTGCAGCTGAGCTCCTGCCCCACAGAGCACCCCTCCCCTGAAACATTGTTGTGAAGACGTGCTGTAGTGGGAGTGTTGGGAATGGTAGGAGGTCCTTGAAGGGACAGAGGCTATTTCAAGGTGTTTAGAAAGACTATGATGCAAAGTCAAATTTATTTTTGATATATACAGCATTTTCAGTTGCACAAATCTAAATATGAGGTCACAAGTACATAAACAACTGCGACTTTTTACTATTGGTAAGTGTGCAGCACTATGTGGCCCTCTGGTAGTGGCCCCTTCCATCATTTAAGTTGCCCATATATTGCATGAAATGTTAGCACTTAGTCTTATGTGTATGTCTTGGCTACAACCAGATCAAAGTTTAGATTAATGTCTGTAAAATTGACTGAAWGATCACCATTTTTCTGTTAACTAAGATCAATCAGATATGGACAGCCAGCTCAAAAGTTAATAAGTTGTAAGTGAACATCCATCGATTMATTTCTGAGAGTTTCATTAATATCTGTTCACTTGTTCATGAGATATTTTGCTAACAGACAGGCAATTTATTTCAAAGTTTTAAGCAAAAATGTTGAAAAATATGTAGCGCTCAGAGGAAGTGTTGGGGATGACTCAGATACTACCACACCACAATTATAGGTCAAACTGATTGAGTTGCAACCATTTTTTGGGTCTGGTTAAGGTCGATCAGCTGTGGCCCTCATCTTAAATTAGACTGACTCCAAAAAGGGAATCAGTTTTAGATGCACATCCAATGGTTACTTTCTGAAAGTTTCATTAAATGAAAGGTGTTTAATGGTCGCCTTGATAAGGTACCGGTGCAATTTTCCAATTGTCAGGCAAACGTCTTCGGTGCTTCTTTTCTTTTCGCTTGTTGCGAAAGAAACGCTGGACTTTATGTGACAGAGAGAAATATTCTCAGCCACAACTCTTTGTGGCATCAACATTCAGAGCGTCGCAGCCTCTGGCCGCTCACATTATGCTCAGCCATGAACTGTCTTTACAAAAGAATCGCTGCGCAGACTCCGGTTTGATTTCCAACCTAGTTATTTATTGTATCATGCAGCGGTACGGCGGGAACCTTTTTTAGCATCTGGTGAACAGCAAATGCCTCTGATCTCATCATCTGACAGACAGCTTGTTATAATACAAAAACCGGAGCTACAATGCCACAATACACGCCTACAGATCATCTCCCCTCGTTTCCACGCTCATTTCCCCCCCATCTTCTCTCTTCCAGTCACCGGTCTCACCTCTTCTTTTCCATTGCTCCACGGAGCTGGAATGAATCACCTGCCACAGTAACAATCCTCCAAGTCTCTTATTACCCATCTCTCCTCTCTTTGAACAAAAGAGCCTCCTATCCATCCTGTCCTTTTTCCCTTGCTTGCGCTCCATTCATGGCTCATTTCATCCATTCGATGGGCTTGACTCCTGTGTTTCTGTAATAGCCAATTTGATTTTTCCTTCATTGAAGACTTGATCAATGTCTCCTCTGGGAAACGCTTTGCAGACACAAAAGAGGCAGACTTAGAGCATCTGGCTGTAGGATTTATTTCTAAACATACATGTGACTTTTTTATTTTTTAAACCACTGTGTGTTCAGACGTTCATGTTGGATCTGTGTTGTAAAGTTATAAAGCAACAAAAAGTGAAACAAGAACTCACCAATGTCCGTATCAGGGGTGTCAAATTCATTTTCACTGAGGGCTACATGAGGGTCATGGTGGCTCTCAAAGGGTCAGTTGTGATTAACTTCAACATTTCATGTTGAACTTTGACTAAACAGAAAATGCCCTCATCTTAATGCTATGGCTGAGCACTGCCAACAAACAATAACTGAGCTCTACATGGTATTTCCTGCATAGAAACAGTGTTTTAACACCTCTTCTTAGAAACACTGAAAGATATGTGTACGAATGACTGAATGTGAAATAAATATTATAGAAATACTATTAAAAGTATAAGTAAGAGAGTTTTACTCAATGTTGAATTGTAGTTGATTCTTGTAAAAAGTATTATGCACTGGACCATATCTCTTAACTTCTCCTCCTACCTCTGAAAGATAATCTGGTGGGAGAAAAGCAGCGCAAAAGGCATTCTTAAATTCAAGCCAGTTATGAACCTTATTCTCAGCCACACTCCACCAACTCYGTGCAAACCCTTGTAAGACAGCTGTCAAAGCTCCCAATAATTCAGGATCAGTCAGGGGCCTTACTATCAGAAATGTCTCACCCTGATCAATGAAATTTAACACATCAGAAACCTCCCCTGCACCTTCAAATGAGGGAAACCATTTTGTAACATTCAGCTTGGATTAAAGCGAACTTTACAACATAATCAGGGGATCATGACCCAGGCATCAGGTGACAATTAATAATACTTTTTACAGGAATCAACTAATATTAGGGAGCATTGAAGTTATCAACCAAAAATTTATTCAACTATGCACAAAAAAATAATAACAAAAAAATAAATGTTTAAACAATTTAAATATTTCCAACTAATGACAGCTTAAACTTAATTTGTTCAGTTTATGTCAAAAGCAGGCTCCTAAAGTCCAAATATTTTTATCAGGCTGAAGTCCTTAATGGAGTTCCATATGGGCAAAAATGAATTGTCCTGAAAACATTTCCCATTTGTTGGCTTTAAATCTCAGTCCAAAAATAAAGTCCAAAAGGTCAAAAATCCCCCTCAAAAAAGATGAAAAAGAAAAATAGTGGTACCACACAAAAACAGTCAAAAATAAAAAAAACTTTGATCTCACCCAGGGCTCTGTTCTTCCCCTTGGTGACGTCCGCTCACTTGTGTCGGTGTTTTCCTGGATCCAGACAGTTTTTGATTCCGTGAGCCATGTTTTATTATGTGTGAACAGCACTTTGGTCCTGTGTGTTTAAAGTGCTYTATAAATAAAACTGGTATGGTATGGTAAATCTACAGTTCGTTATATAGAAAAATGTGAAATGGTTATAGAAACCATAAGCTTCAGGTTTTGAGGAGAAACAGGACATACCTACAATGAGAATCAATGAGAGTTTGGGTGCACAATCTGCAGTCTGGGGCATTTGGAAAAACTAAGTCAAACTGGGTGGAAGAAGACAAAAATGGCTGTTTTGGTGTATAAATTGTAATAAAAATACAAAAACTGGTAGAGGAGCATGTAAAATTTTAGACACTTTAAAAGTCTGACATCATCATAGTGAACATTTTGTGTTAATATCTCCAAATCTCCAAAAAAATATTCAAACCCAAACTATGATTGTGTAAAACACACAATCATGAGGAGTGGAGAACTGAATGGAACTGGAAGCATAGCTGGAGAAGAGTAATAAAGGTGCTTTGTTCCAGTGTTTCCAAAGGTTGAAGATTTTGCAAACTAAAATAATCACATAAATGATCCACAAAATATTTCAGTTTTCAATCTTTCTGCTCAGCTGCGATTCCTACAATGACCTGTCTCTTTGTCAGGCAGCAAAAACGTTTCTACTTTATCTTGTTCAAAGTATTTTTTTGTTGTCTTGTATGTTTATTATTCACTGTATGTGTTAAAGGTTCAATAAACTGCTCCAGGCAGCCATCAGGTGTGATTGTGGAGCAGCAAAACCTCTGCAACGTGAGTTTTCCAACAGATCAGTTTAYGTTTAAAGACAACTTTACGGTTGAACTTTTTAATGAAACCAACAGCAAAAAATCCATGCAGCTCCTGCGCGACTTCTTACGTGACATTAACGGTTAATGAGAAATTGATTCGGAACAATGTTTTCATTTCCTCTTTAAACAAAAAAGTTCAAATGTCTTCTGATGTTTATGCTAAAAACGAGATCAGACCAAGTGACTTGTTGAAGCAGAAAACTCTAAATCAAAGACTGGTGAATGGCGGTTATTAACGTTTCCATTAACTCCCGCTGTTTTCATTCCTCTTATCAAAAAAAAAAACAAAAAAAAAACAACAACAAAGTCCTAGTTTCTGTTTGCCAAACAACAGGACGACAGTCAAGGACAAGTCGGTCTATCGATGTGTTTAGCGCTTGGCCCTCGGGGTTCAGGTGGAGCTGCTTTGGCTGGGTGCGATAAGAGCGGGGGCCCTGCGATCCTCTGGAGGGTCCTCTGGGGATGGGGGTGGGGGGCTGCTTTTAAATAACCCTGGACTCACAAAAGCTTGAGGAGCTCGTCAGAGCCAATGAAAGGATGATGGAGGGAAGCAGAGGAAGGTGAGGGGGAGATCTGAATGCAAGCAAAGATCTTTCTGACCTTATTTCCCCGTTTTCCTCAGCCTGTTCCCCTCCCCGTGTCCGGGGCTTCCTACAGATTGAAAGGCTGTCTGATAAGAGCTGCGATTACATTGATTTGTTGTAGGGCCATCTCCACTGTCTGACAGTCTTCTTCCCTGCCTTTGCCCCCGTACCCTTCAACAGACATTGCTACTCAGAGCAGGGCAGGTGTGAAGATCCGGCGGATCGGACACAGAGAACACGCTCGTGGTTAAGCACACCAGACAGGAGGGGGGAGAGTTTGGATAAGACTTTGAGGCATCGTGTGAAGGACACCACAGAATCAGCCTGGCCATTGGCAAACATTGGAAACAAACTTCCATTGTGTTTTAAGAAACGTTCTTTTATTGTGAACTCATATTTCACATTATAGTTTTAAGCTGCTGGATCTTTGAGTTTTTTTTATTCACTGTGCCACCAACATGACAATATCTCTCTGTCTGTCACTGTCTTGTTTTATTTATCAAAAATCCCAACAAACAAAAGTGCCCTACATCTTTGCGCTTGTCTGCAGCTCTGTCTCCGTGCCTGTCCTAGATCTGAAGTGATGGCTGATGCTGTTTCTACAAGCCGGGTGTCGTATACCTGCGTTGGCTTTTACCACAAACAGAAGACTTGGGTCTCAGGGGAGTCTGAGCTGCTGACTCACCAAACAACATCCYCGCTGTTGCTTGATTGGCTGGGTCAATGTCTAGAATAGCAGTAAACATGAGTATGAGGTGTTTGTAGGGATTGATGTTACTTGTTATCCGATGTGGTGCATTTGGCCTAATGATGTCATACTTTTGGACTACATTTAGGTAYAACAGAATCAGAAGGCTGGGTGAGAACATAACACCATGCTAAATCCATTCATCTAAACTTAGCACAAGAAGTCAGAAAATTTGTGTTTGGTAGATTATGGCTTTGTTGTATCAATGCTTTTTGGCAATAAATCTTAAACAGTTGGAAAGTCCGTTAAATTCTTTTTTTTAGCCACATTTGTAAGGAACATGCATTTGTGGGATGAGCAGTAGAGCTGAGTATGTGGGTTRCGCACATGAAAAATTAACCAAATCTTCTCTGCTAAACTACTTATTCTGCTGTTGCTATTGACACTTGTTTTGAGCTTCTGGTACCCCCAGGTGCTGCCAGTCAGGTGCCCCTTTTTAGATTTRTTGCCAAGAAGCATTGTTACAACAAAGAAATCTACCGAACCACAACCACTCACGCAATCCCATCTTGGATACTAGCAGTGGGCAAAATTGTAATCATCAGAAAAACTGTCAACATTTTTTTTTACCATGTTCTTTCCTGTCAACATCAGTTAGTACCATGTGATGACGTACACTATCTCTATCAGCCATGCATGTGAGCAGAATGGTGAAAGGCAGCTCAGAGCAACTAATGCTAACCCTATGAATTTGTTTAAACACTTGAAACAACTTAAACTGAAAAATGAGGAGAGACAGAAAATGAAGACCAAGGCCATAATGTTGGCTATATGCAAGTGTATCTATTRAAAGTCATATTAATTGTTATTGGTGAAATGCTAAAGTTAATCGTGTAAAATCTTTGGGGCCAACATAGCCCAACCCTAATGGATATGCTACCACCATGCTTCTTCATGTTCCARTATACTCTGCCATCTGTGATAAACCACCATGATTTTGCTTTGGAGTTTCTCCAAAGCCATCAGACATCATCACTCAGTGTAAAGAGGACAAAGGTAATGCTATATAAGTGTGTTTGGTGCAGGCTGACTGTATTATTGGAACTAAGCACACAAATTTGTTTAGATGAAAGAGCACAACTTTCTGTAAACCTAAAGTAAAACATTTTTCTTTTTTTCTTGCATTCATAAATACTAAAACATGCAGGAAGTCATCTTACTTGTTTTCACTRGGCCTGTTTTTTGGTGCAGTACTGCCACCTACAGGCCAGCTGAACAGAAAACCACGCTCCACAGCCCAACTAATGATCAAAATCTCCACAGGGTAAATCTGTCGTTTGATGAGACAGAATACTGTAGTCAAAACCCCCATCTGGTGGAGGCAGATGGTTGTGCCCACACTGAATATGGTTCTGTTGGAGATCTTTTCCTGGTAAAAGGGAGCTTTCCCCCAATCTACTGCAGTCTGTTGCCTCAAACCAGGGGATTGTACTGAAGCAGYGACTTGATTCAGTCAACTATTTCCMCTGGCAAGAAAACTTTTTAAAGCTAGAAACCTGCCATTGTTTTACTTTAATCTCAATTAATAYATGCTCCGTCAGACCTGGATCTTGAATTCCTGTTATTGTCATCAACAGATATATTTATGTCTGAGTTATGGCTTAAATGAAAACAACCTATTATCTGCTGCCATGCAAAAATCTCAATCTGCCAGTTCACACAAAAACATAAACTTTTATGTCTCTGGAAATATCACTATTGACGGTAGCTGCGTTTCCATTGAC
>NW_013952505.1:1394945-1395832 GCF_001266775.1 Austrofundulus limnaeus | reverse complement strand
TAGCATTTCTTACTTAATGGAAACACCGCAATTGCGAAACTATGTTTTTCAACATTAACAGAATATCAACAGTTTTGCGCAAATTTGCAATGGAAACACAGCTTCTGAGAAACCCTCATATAGAAGATGATTTTAGAGGAAAACATTGCTCACATGTTTTTAACTTACTCGTTTCTGTTKAACTACTAAAAATCTGAAATAAAAATCAGTCTTTGTGTAGATGAACYAGGCTTCATTTGTCATCAGCAACATGATTTCTGGTAAAAGGAAAAAGGCATCAAATCAGGGYTTCATCTTCAAAGGCCCTTCCTATTTGGTTCACAATTCATAGTTTCTGTTCAAGTGTTCCCTCCCCAGTCCAAACCTGTGTTCACAGTGCCCACTTCCCATCCATGATGTGGGTTTTCTGAGAGTAAAAAAAAAACAAAAACAAAAACAAAAAACAAAAACAACAAAAAACACCTCAGTCCCTGCTGTGTGACCTGTTTCATTTGACCTTTTCAACAACTTTCCAGGAGGACCACAACCACCTTCGGAGCAGGTTTTTAACARCGGTAAAACATGTCTAGATAATGAAACGTGTCACCGTGTTGTACCCGTACCGCTCAGCAGGGGCTGGTTGCGTCTGTATGTAGCAGGCAGCGGGCCCGGACGTTCCTGACGCTGGTTCAGAACTCGGCCCAGATGGCCTGTGTGACGGAGGCTGCCGACAGTCARGCTGTGCAGGTAGACCGGCTCCACAAAGTGGCTCAGCAGCGCCCCCTGCAGGCCCAGAATGTTCCATCTGAGAGGAAGAGTCGGGGAAAAAGAGGAAGAATGAGTGGTTTGATGAACAAATAAAATGATCGGTGCGTGTGTGTGTGTGTGTGTGTGTGTGTGTGTGTGTG
>NW_013952505.1:1391597-1392761 GCF_001266775.1 Austrofundulus limnaeus | reverse complement strand
CCCCCCCCTCTTGTCCTCCCTTCCTCAGTCGCTCTATTTTTTTGTAAAGTAATTGCTTTCACCCCTGTTGGTGACCTGGGTAGATTTAATCACACCATCTCCAACCCCGGCCAACTGAATCCAATTGGTCAAATTAACAGCGGCTACACAGGAGAGGGGTTCACCTCTCACTCGCACCTGCTTTTTTAGCTGTCTCTTGTTTTCTGCTCTCAGTTTCACTCTCTGTGTTTGTGCCACACACGCATAAGCACATAAACATGCGCACACACGAGCAGCTCAGCTGTTGTCCTGTATGGCTCACTTGGCACAGYGTGGAGCTTACTAAGCTAAATTCATGGTTTGGGCTCCTGTTGAGGCCGAGTCTGGCAGAAACACTGAAACTATTCTAAACTGATCTCAGATATTTCAGGAAACGCAACGTCAAAGCTGCCGTTAAGGAATGCCTGATGTTTTGCCAAACGTTCCTTAAAATATACAATTTCAAATTTCAAATTTTAAAAAAAATGTGTTCCCTATTAAATTAATTATCAATATTTTCTCAAAGTCAATGCAAATTTGCTTTGAGATGACAAATGAAGCAAGTAAAACTACTAAGTTGCAATGTGAAGAAGAGTCTTCCTCTAAGCTGTCTGTTACACGTCACATCAATCCAAACAACAAATCCATCAATCATTGGTTATAAGTTACGCAGCCCCCAAGAGGACATGGGGGAAATTTTTTTTCTCTTGCATTCACACGCAAAAGTTTAATTTTTTGTAGAAACTGCATTAAAATCAGACTTTTATTTTGAAATATCAAGTTACTGAAACCACAACATACAGTATGTGGCTGTGATTTGTTCATTCCGAAGCTGAATTAAAGTAGTAGGCTAACTCCCRTTCAATGGTGAGCATGTGAATTTGTTTATAAACTGGATGGTGCAACAGAAATAAACAGCTTTTGCGAAAGCAAAAGGAAAAAAAAATCCCCTTACGTCCCGCTGCGAGTTTCATAGTAAGTCACAAGTTGTGGGACTGAAAAGAGTTGATGCATATTAGCGTTACTATAAAAATAAAGGGAATATAAAAATCCCGGAGTAGCAGCAGCACATGTTTCTGTACCGAAAGCCTTTGTTTCATCAGCGGGGGTTTTCAGGATGGAGTGAACAAAGTTTAACTCACCAAC
>NW_013952505.1:1389763-1391474 GCF_001266775.1 Austrofundulus limnaeus | reverse complement strand
TCTGTACCGAAAGCCTTTGTTTCATCAGCGGGGGTTTTCAGGATGGAGTGAACAAAGTTTAACTCACCAACCATGTTAACGCGGTCGCTTATGGTACAAGAAACAGGCAACAGTCCTAAATAATAAAGAGGCAGCTGAGATTAGAGCTCGYTAAGACGATCTGAATATTTGTAGAAGTTACAGCAGAACAATCAGCACTATTTAAAAAATTTTGATTTAAAATCGAGGCTTCAGTTTCATTTATATTTTGGATGTTCTCACATATAAAACAAGGCTGTATCTGCTTTTTTACCAATTAGAAGCTTTGACAAGTTGTACAAATATAGCTTCTATTACCACTGTGTGAACAGGAGTAAAAGGATGATTTATTACATCATAGCCATTGGTTCACACCTCTGAAAGTCAATCTCACCACTTTAAATTTAGATTAAATGACACAAAAGCCTAAAAACAGGATGCAGTTGGTATATATCATTATGGATCTTTGCATTTGTGATGGTGAGGAGGCTGTAAAGTGTTCACACTTGTGTCTCCTCTCTTCAYGCACTCGTGTGAGGAGCAGAGCTTCACTGTCCTTACATTGAGCTGAATTGTTAATAGTTAAACGATACACAGACACTGTAAAAAATGTCAGCAGTCTCTTATTTTGAACTAACATCAAAAATAAAAAGAAATAAATGTGAACCACRTGTTTAAGTCAGCTACTTATCATTACACACAGGTGTGCACTTTCTAAAGCCAGCATAAGTAAATCAATACAGCCGAGTGAGTAAAGGTTTGTATGACTAAAATGTCAATCCTACCAGATTTAAAGATTAAAAAGAAAGCCTTGATTAATACACCAATTCATTAGTATAGGATTACTAAGTTAAGTCTCATATGGGAAATCGATATTCTCTATCTGGACCAGCGTGGACACGTGACCACACACACACACGTGTTAGGTAAATATCAGACACGTCTTTGCAAAGATCTTAAAGCACATTTTAAAACGCTTTATTCCAGTAAATCTCTCCTCCTCATAAGAAAGTTAATCTCCTAATAAATTTAACCTTTCCACCACTCAACCTTTCTTTTCTTAAACGGACCAGACATCTCTTGGGTGGTTAGGATTTTTCTACCTTTCTGTCATCTGTTTGTCTTTTTATTTGTTTGTCTTATATTTAATAAGTCAGYGCAATTCATGAGGTAATAACTGCAACGCATCGTCACAAAACTAGATTAGGACTTTTGTAAACAAGATAATAATCTACAGAAAAGTACAGATGATCCTTCAAATGTCAGAATCTGAAGTATCTGAGTCTAAAGTTTTAAAGCCAGATACATTATGGGACATTACTGACCTAGTGATCTTGTCAGTGCAGGACATGGTGATGAGCTGTTCCCCCTGCAGAACACCATCCCACGTCTGGGCGGGCCCCCGGCACCGCAGCGGCACCGTCCCTTCACCCGACTCGATTTTGGTCCGAAGGTGGCTCCGGTGCTTCCTCATGAGGTGTCTGCTGCTGTGTACTGGAGATAAGACGCACACAGTCCCAGTTTCACTCTTTATGTTCAACAGTTACGATTTTACAAAACCATTCCCATTCATTTCAGTTTCAGTGCACGTCCTAGCAAATACTTTCTACTTGATGTAAAGCACTTTGTAGCTGAGTTTTGAAAGGTGCTATACAAATCTATCTATCTATCTATCTATCTATCTATCTATCTA
>NW_013952505.1:1383314-1389753 GCF_001266775.1 Austrofundulus limnaeus | reverse complement strand
ATCTATCTATCTATCTATCTATCTATCTATCTATCTATCTATCTATCTATCTATCTATCTATCTATCTATCTATCTATCTATCTATCTACTTATTTAGGAAGTGAAGTTAAGTGATTTGAAACACAGACATGCAACACGAACATTTTAATGTCGGACTATTAAAATACTTTCAGTTTAAAGACAAAAAAGCCACACATACACATTTATAACTGGACTCTTGCTGGCAGTATGAGCTGCTTGTTTGGAAAAGAGATGGAAAAATTCTGCTGATTTAAAGGATGAGATTTAATTTTTAAATCCTTTTTGTTCACATTTAAATAATTTAGATGGGATCTATGTAAAGTGGAACTGAATTCCACCTTACTGTAACTCCACAAGCCCCTCTTTCACCCCTTTTCTGAGGTGTGTCTCAGATCAACTCGTTTTAAGGCTTAAATCCAAATGAGGCACTTCACACCCCGCCCCCCTCCAGCTCATTCATTCCAGTTTGATGGAGGGGTTTATAACTAAATAGCAGCACAGAAATTTTATTTACAAATTAATTAAAAGAAGTCAACAAGGGAAGACTTGTCCATTCAGCCTTCTGTTGGAGTCTATCCCAGAGCCCAGTGAGTTTTGCACATGTCCCCTTTAAAACCCACCAGAACCATTAATTAATGCATGTTGTAGCTAGGAGCACAAGTTGTTGATCCAAGACACTGTTGTCTGAAGCAATAGTTTAGTTTTTTTTAAGAGAGGTCTGTGAAAACATTATGAACATTTAGTATCTTAACAGTTGTAGATGGACAACATCTTTTGGAGAAACAGTTTAATTCTGACCAACACAATGAGCTAACAGTTTGAATGCAACTTAAACCAAAGTGGATTGTTGCCATCCTAAAATAACTCAAAACTTTCACAGCGGTACAGGCAAACACTTTAATAATCCTTTGCGTTGTCRTTAGTTTTCAATTACACAGATATGTTCAAAGCATTTTATCTTTTTTTGCAAGCACAAATAGCGACAACAGCAGCCAGATGGCAGCAATCCACTTCAGTCTTGGCCTCACTCAGATTAGCCTTTAGCGAAACTCTTCAAGTTGAACTATTTTCTACAATAAATAAGACACTGATTGTTCTCACTGAACCCCACTTCAAAAGATCTGAACTATCTCYTTRAAGTCACAAATGCAGTGGTCAGACAATTTTTTGGTCCAAAAGCTTTTGGGACCTGTTTGTGTTTGGATTTTTTTTAGATGTGGACGTTCACAGAAAACATGTTTTTTACCAATTATATGTATGTAGGCAATATACAACAAAACTAATATCCCTTTTCCTCTGTGTATTCTAGCTAAATGTGCAAATGACTCATCATTTTTTTCTGTCAAATAAACATGTATTTTGTGGTTTTAAACTCTYTCCCTTTCCCTTCATCTTTACTCTTCGTTCGTAGCCGTTTTCATGATCTGACAGAAGCTAAAAATTAAGCCCCGGCTTCTGGCTCAGAGGTGGTTTAGAACAGTCGGTCAAAGGTGTTCAGGAATTTCATAATCTCTGTGAGCACGCTGCAGAACATTCATGAGGTTTAATGTCTAAAAACGTCCCAGGATTCACTGGCGATGGCACTGTTCTGTCCTCCCCGCCTCTCGTTTTCTGTRGGATGCAAGAAAACCTTCCTGTGCACAGTCAAGATTATGGTACTAAACTCAAAGGCCACCAGAACAGGCTGGATAAAATGTGCGAATCAACACAAAATGTATTTTGGAGAAAAAAAACGTTAGAAATCTTACGCTCTCTGGTAATTTCATAAGGYGAGTTGAGCCTCCCGTCTCCGCACGGCGACGTGCTGATGTACATGTGGAAATGGACATTGTCTCTCAACCTGTAGCCGCACTCTTTGTGGCGGACGAATATCGACTCCTCCAAGTCCTCTATCCTTTTACTTCAGCAGTGAAAAAATAAGAAAAGAAAAATAAATAAATAAAAAAAGAAAGCAACAACAAGGAGAGATTGATGAGAAAGGTAGCACCATTCATCACAGCATAGGAAATGGATTTCCACTTTTCTTTTCCAAAGATGAAGCGAGGCAGAGACAGAGAAAGATGGACAGTGACGCTTTCTGACCACAACCCATTATGTTCATGTCAAACAGAGTCCTGTGCATTGGTCAAGTTCTCCACACATGTGCTGTAGACTTATATCATTTGGTGGATCAAATACAACAAAAACAAATAATAAAATTACGAATGCGGAACAAACTTCTTTGGTTTTACTTATTTAGGAGCTTAAAAAACAGTTTTACTTAAAATTGAACAAAAAACAAAGAAACATTATAAAAACCTTAAGACAAGTCAACATAGAAACAACCAGGAACAATACATAATACTTACTGGCACTCACTAATAAGGTAGGTACCAAGCATGTACACGTAGTACTTCCTGGTATTTACTSTTTGGGTATGAACCTAAGTACTAATGGGGTACATATCTAGTACTTACCTGGCATGTATTATGTATTTTCCAGGTACTTACCAGGTATGTCTCCTGTAAGTACAGGCACATACTGGATATCAGGCCTTTTTCTTTATTATAGTTTCTGTTTGGTGTAACGCAGTGCAGATGCCATTTATCATATTTTAATGTATGATGCTGTGTTTTTTTGTTACATTTCACCATATTATAGTGAAAAATAGTGCTAATAAGTTGTTTATTCCATCAACTTTATAGCTTAAGTGAAAATACATTTTACCCACAATTAAACAATGCCCAACTCTTGTCCCTGCTTGTGGATATTATATTCTCAGCAGCAGGGCCAATGTTTGAAACAGTAGTGGCTTGATATTGATACTGGCATTTTTACAAATACTTATAATTGTACAAAATGCCCAAATACTCKGAACCAATACCAGTACTGATACTTAGTTGAATGTGTTACAGTTTATATTCATTTGATAAGTTTGTCAGTTCCATGTTTAAGAAATGTATACAACTTGGAAGAACTTTTTATTTGTTATTTAATTATTTCAAAATGTTTTAACTGTATTTATCATGCTGTATATTTGATTTGATCAGTCAGAGGGGCTGCAGGCCTGTAAGGAGGGAGAGACACCGTGTTCTAAATAAAAGAAATCTGTTTTTAAAGTCATTGTGTAACGTTTAGGTTTTAACCCAGTACATACTTGGTACTTGTACTCGGCACTGGCGAATACCCAAACTGATGTACACGCACTCATTTTAAGAAAAACAAGCATTAGGACACCACTAGTTTGGAACATTGAAAAGTCACATAAAACAACTTTATATGAACTGAAACAGACATGTTAAAACAGATATGCCCAAAAATTTATAAGGTTGATGTTTTCTATGAATAAACTCCAATTAAATTAAAATCAGCAACAAAATAAAAATAAATTAAATCCATTTTAGGTGACTAAAGTCATATGTTAAAAACAAAACAAATATACATACAAACATTTTAGTTTTACTTTGAGSTAGACTTTAGAATTCTAAGAAATAGCCAATTTCTTTCCCCTTATGCAGTAATTGACTTTGCCCACTCATGCATGCAAGTAAAGTTCACTCACACACACAAAGTGAGCTATATTCAAACTAAACATCACGATGCAGAGCACGAGTGTTCTCTTTACATAACCTGTYCTGTGCCACTGATGTCCTTTCAGTGAGTGTAAATATGGCGGTCCTGGCATTTTGTTTGCTCACTTCATTATAACTTATCTTCCTCATTAACCATTTTTCTCTGCTGCGAAGTCTCTGTACCTGCCATCTTGCATTGTCCAAAGACAAAAAAGTCAGTGCTGTGTATGCTAATWTGACATTCAACTATCTAGACTTTTTCAACTGATTTGATACTTCGGCCTTGCAGCTGAACTCCCCCGGGGAGCACAAAAAAACCCCCAATATATTCTCAGTCAGCAGATGCAGGAAAACGTCAGAATTCATGCAGACCGTCTTTGTGACTGGGTTTGATGAATCTGTGAGCACAAGAATACACAACACAAAAAATACATTTATATAAAAAAGAGCCTAAAACAAACAGGGCACTGAGAGTCTGAGCTGAACTAGTTGATTGGATTGTTGTCCGCTTAGTTAGAAAGAACATCAGACATATGGTCTGTTGATTATTGAAAAGTGYCTTGTGAACAAAGCAGTGCTGTTTCCATGGAGTTTATTACAGAGCAGAGTGGGTTTTTTGGCTCTGCAGCAGGGGGTCACAATAAGCAACATGTAATTTCATAATAYATAATGTGATGTATGTTAAAACTAAAAAACCCACACAGGCATGAAGAAAAAAATCCACACAGAAAATGTCACACAGCCCAGAATCAACCTTCTTCCTGGGAGGCAGCAGAGCTGACCATCACACCAACTACGCTGCCAGAGAAAATGCCAACTTTTAATTTGAAAATATATATTTTTACATGGACTGTTTTCTTACCAATTTGCACTCAAAGAACAGTTTGTAAAAATGTGAAAGGAAATACATTTATTTATTTAAAAAAAGGTTTTCCGAAAGCAATCAAAAAATTTTACATGAATTTTTTGTGTTTTCTGAAGGGCACGACTTGTACGTGAACAAAACAATGTAAACAAATAAAAATTCCATCAACTATGCAACTTTTTGAAGCTCTGGTCGGTGTCTGTCAAATTGTACCACTGAAACTATACTCCACTTTGTATTCTGAAGTTGCCACTTTGTTCCTGCAGTTTGTTTTCTTGCAAACACTAAAATTAAACACACAGCTTAGCATAATGCTATATTTAAAAAGCATTTTAAGGTGAACAGATTAATTTTTTTAGGAGCATGACACCAAATTCGAATAAAACTGCATCTTTGAATTTCATCATAATAAAAATAACTAGTCTGCTTGTGTGCTATATTTAGAAAATGTAGTAGATTACTACTGTGACAATGTCAGCACAAATAAATGGGTAAGAAATGGGCAAGGTGGGTACAAAAACACAGATAGCAGAAGTTTTTTTTTTTTCATAGTAACCAAGAAATATGGTTACTAAYTGACCAAAACTGCATTGTTTTGGAAGAGGGTCTACTTGACCTGGAGCTTTTTTAAGTTTTACCTGTAAAACTGGGTGGTTTATCAAACACCATCAGACTGGAGTGACAGAATGGAAATCTTTCAGATCTATGGTTTTAGTGGCCAAGACATATCAGGAAGCTTGTGCCTGACATTTGAGGAGACCATAAAAAAGATTCAGATCTGCTCTGAAATAAACGTTGATACCATTAGTGCAATGTACCATACCATTCATGATGCTGCCACCACCATGCTTCACTGTGAAGGATGGATGAACAGTGTTGTYGCACAAAATATATTGTTTCTCTTGTGCTGTTAAATGCACTTCATGTTTAGTTTAGATTCAAGTGGTTTGTGACTGAGAGCAGTGAATCCTCTCCTGGTGCTCCGAMTGATGTCTGATACTTCATTAAGTTTGTTTGACTCCCCCTGTTTGTTTAGGAAATGACCGTTAAAATGCTTCGAATATTTTCATTTTTCATACTAGTTAGAAAAGTTTTTTTTTTTCGCCATGGTCAAAAGTCAAAACAGGTGTACACTCAAGGGAAGTCATTGGGTAATTCAACAGACACATTAAGTTTTACATATTACTTTTTTATGCTCATTTCAGACCAAGAAACAATGCAGCAGCAATTGTTTTAATTTATAAAATGAATAATTCTTGCTTTATTTCATTAGTCACACTTTGCATTAAATATACTTTACTAATAATATGTATTTGTACATTTTTAATGCAAGACAAAATAAAACTGATTTGTTCTTCTGTACTTGATTACCTTGTTTCTATTTAGAMATGCCCTAAAAGAACTTGTCAATCTGCAAACCGATATCAGTTTTATTTACTATTACATTAAAACATATATCTAAACATATATCATAAACATGTATCAGRATGTTTTAAACTCGTACAATGATATAATGTAATGAATTCGATATCAATTTAGCCTTTTTGCTAAAAACCTTCTAAATGTTTTCTCTGTCAGAGGTTCTCAAACTGGGGTCCCAGGACCTTCAAGAGTCCATGAGCTGTAGCTTAGGGGTCCTCAAAAATTGCAATAAATTGTTTATTTTGTCATATCATGAAAAAAAAATGCTAACATATATGGGGATCAATGCAGCAGTAAAAACAACCAAAAAAAAAAGATTCCCGTAATACAATGGGAAGAATTAAATTTTTGGTTGTTTTTTACTGGTGCAGTAAATAATTTTTAAATCAGCAGGGGGTTCATGAGGAAACCCCTGAAAGTTTTTCTCTCCTGTAAGGGAAGTTAAAGTTTGAGAACCCCTGCTCAAAGTTATTCAACTCACAAAAGAAGATAGTTGCAATCCAATGTTAAAAAAACTGTGTGCATGTATTTTTCCTCACCCAGGAGACATTTCAATATAACAAATCAACTCACCTTTTT
>NW_013952505.1:1376681-1378354 GCF_001266775.1 Austrofundulus limnaeus | reverse complement strand
TGTCTGTCTGTCTGTCTGTCTGTCTGTCTGTCTGTCTGTCTGTCTGTCTGTCTGTCTGTCTGTCTATCTATCTAGGCATAAACTTGCCCAGCTACTTTATTTCTCTCGGTTAAATGCAGTGTTTGACTACTTCCCAAAATTATTACCCTCAAAACCCACATGTAAATAAAGAAAACATGCAACATTTAACAATTTTATTCAACAAATTATATTGAGGTCAGAGATTAGGGAAGTTCTAGCTGCTTGGCATGAGCTCTGAGGAACTTCATAAAAGATCTTTCTTAAAAAAGAGACACCAAATAAAAACTGCTACATGACAAATTACAGATTATAAAGGTTTCCTGTTCCACACTGGTTCYCAGGCCGGTGCAGGGCCACATGACTGACAGACAGCTAGACAGAGGTTGTGTGGAGGAGGGTGGACAGGTGATGGATCAGCRAGTTAACAGCTTGCCATTCCTTTCCTAACTGCCACAAATCTCTCCCATYGCCTCAGAAAATTCAGGCTCTGCTGGCTTCTGGCAGACCTGCAGGCGCGGCCGGACCTGCACATGAGCTTTTATCAGCCGTGGCCCAGATGGCACTGCGGCGTTAAGAGTCCTGACACCTCCACTGATGAGGAGAAAGAAGGAGGCCAGGGGAGGGAAAAGGTTGGGGGGAACGAGGAAAGTGAGTAGAAAGCGTGTGTGTGGGCAGCTGAGGAAAAACCAGAGCAACTTTGATTGTAGAAACTRGAAAACTGCTGTTAGGTGATTAAAACATAACTTTAGTCTGCAGCATTGAATTCTTTTGGTGTTCTCATAGTTGAATATGACATACCTTCTGCACTCTTCAATGAGAAATGTGCCACAAAACATCTAAAAACTCAGATTCTTGCATCAATAATTTTCCATGATTTTTTTTGTTTTCCTCCAGTTGAAATATTAACCAGATGCCCTGTTAATAATGATCTACAAGAGTAAGAAATAAACTGTTTATTCACTCATGTTACATGACTTCATCAACACATCACAATCAGTTTTGAACTTGGATCATAAAGTCTAAACATATTGTAATATCACTAAGTGTAGAAAGAACAAGCTGTCATAGATGCCCCCCCCCACTGAGGGAATTGAATATTAAATGTTTGAAGTTTTCAAGTGGTTTTCTGGACTGGAATGGAACAGGRAATGCAAACCTTTTGTGTTTGTAAAAGGGAGGAGCTTCGCTGTGTGTAAAAACAGAGGTTGTTCTATTTTATTTAATTTTTGTGTTTGTCCGAGGTGATTATGAATCCTGGTGAGCTCAGCGACCAGTTTTATCCACCACCAGGCAGAATGGCGGAGCTTGGGGGTGGTCAATGGTGGCTTTGGCCACCAAAAAMTATTATTTGACCCTCCTACCAGCCATCCCATCGTTCGAGGAAACTATAACTTTACTTTGGCTTGTATAAAAACTAGGAAACAGTTYCTTTAAATGAGGGGTTCTTGTTATGATTCTCAGGCAGGAATGCCATGATGCAGGCAGTTTTCAAAAGGAAAAAAATAAAGATTTATTAAATGAAAATTGCTGACAGGGCAGCTCAAAAACTCACTAGGCTAGGCTAGGCTAGGCTAGGCTAGGCTAGGCTAGGCTAGGCTAGGCTAGGCTAGGCTAGGCTAGGCTAGGCTAGGCTAGGCTAGGCTAGGCTAGGC
>NW_013952505.1:1373496-1376649 GCF_001266775.1 Austrofundulus limnaeus | reverse complement strand
AGGCTAGGCTAGGCTAGGCTAGGCTAGGCTAGGCTAGGCTAGGCTAGGCTAGGCTAGGCTAGGCTAGGCTAGGCTAGGCAAGGCAAGGCAACAAACATACAGGCTGTGAACAGCACAATGATCAGACAGGGAAGTGAAGACAAGACAGAATATAAAGGTGAGACTAACGAGCACAAACAGGAAACACCTGGGAGAGAAACATGAGGAGCAGGTGAGAGTGGGCGGGGCTGGAGCAAAGGCAAACAGGAGGAAGAAAACAGATGACAAGACAGAAACTAAAATAAAACGTTAACACAGACAACAATCATAACAGCTCTCAGACATTTTAGGTCTGGGGACCCCTTATAAGGGTGAAAAATGTCCAGGGACCCCCRCATAAATTTCATGCTGTTTAGAACATATTTTACGGTCATTTTAACCCCTAAATGTCATGGGAACATTTTTATTGGTTTGGTTTAGTGTGTTTGTTTTACTAGTTCATTGTTCTCATAGGCATAAAAAAGAACAGTTTAAAGAAATTTTTTGAGGACACCCAACATGGACCATTGGGGGTCCTGGGGCCCCAGTTTGAGAACCTCTGCTTTAAATGATCAGGGTGGCCAGTTTACATGTATTTACAGGTGGCCATCTTGGATTTTGACATGGCAACCCAATGTTTGATGGAGCTTTCTTACATTTAGACACAGATATACTCTAAAATGGAAGTCGGTACCTCACTAACTTTAAGTTACCAAGCTCACAACACAGACAGACGCATGGATGGATGGACAAACCGAGGGCATTTCCAATTTGTCTTTTTGTTTCACGATGGGGGACAAAATATGAAGAATATAGCCTCGAACCCACTTTACACTGGGTGACAGCAAAACAATGCGCTACACAACTTGGATGACATAAGGWAAGCAAACCAGTAAATTAAACATAATGTACCGTTAAGAAGATAAATTAAAATACAAATAACTATTACTCACACAAGTACAACCCTTTGTAGAGCTAGCATCTATATCATGAGTTCAGATATTAGCAGTCCCTGTAAGCAATGAAGCAAAAGTCCCCCTCAGTGATAAAGCAAGTTCAAAAAGGTAACAGACTCTCCCAATTTCATTCTCCTGCTTTTCCTTGCCGTTCCACTTTGCGATTGTTTAGATCAATTTTGCAGTGGATAATTTCTGCTGCGCTGCTCGCTRCCCTGCCATGAAATTGGCACTAAGGTTGCCTCCAGTTTGCAGGAGAGGAAAGTAGGAGGAGGAGGAGAGATAAATGAAAGACAGAGACAGAAGGGGAGAGAGAGGAAGGGACGGAGCCCCCACAGGCGGTACGCTGTTTTAAAAGCAGGAATAATCAGCTGCATCACAGAAATAAAAAGAGAGACACTCAAAAGGAACAAGGTAAAGCTAAAGGCCTGAAGGCCTTCTTCACACACATAAATACATCTGTAGATCACTGGTGATTCAAAGATGTCACAATGATGAAAGCCAACGCTGTCAGAAAGCAGCAAAGATTTCAGACCAGGAGCAGCTGTTGTCAGAGGCCTTTAAAGGCAAGACAAAAATAAAATAAAATAAAATAAAAAATAAAAACACGACTCAAGTGGTTAACACACTCCCTGACAGCACACAGAGTCAAGACGTTTTTCTGTTCTTACTGGGTGCACACAGRTATTTATTGAACCCAGTTTTGATTACTGCTCCTGAGCCTGGCAGCACCTGAGTGGAGGTAAACATGAGCTGTGGTACAGTGGCGGATGCTGGTCTTTCAACAAGAGGAAGCTCAGTTTCGGCCTACATCATNACCTGAGTGGAGGTAAACATGAGCTGTGGTACAGTGGCGGATGCTGGTCTTTCAACAAGAGGAAGCTCAGTTTCGGCCTACATCATAAAATGTGTCAGTTTATTTATATGTAAATTCTACCCTCCGTTCCTTTTCAAGAAAATATTTCTATAGTCTTTTACAGCAGCCAGCTCACTTTGTCATACCAGGACAGCTGAAAAGACCTGTTATTTCCCCACCTTTTGCACCAAATTAATCTGAGGAGTTGATCAGCCCTGATGTTTAACTCCTGTAAACAAGACTATAATGGCTTCACMAAAATCCAGTCCACAACATTGAAACTGCTATTATGTGCAGCTTGTTACTGGCGCGAGGCTAGTGTGAAGTGTGTCCGTCTGTGAGTGTTTTAAGATGGTGATGGGGCTCAGCAGCACCCACTGTACAGAAGAAGTCAGAAAGAGTGATAGAAGTCAGTCTCCAAACATAAGCAGCTACAGAAATAACACCAGGAACACCAGTTCGATTTGTTGCTAGTCGTTTTAACAAAGAAAATGCTGCTAAAAGGATTAATAAAGTCTCTGTTTCAACTCAGAGCAGAAACGAAACTAAAAACTGCTCCCATGCATGTTTACACCAAAAAGATCGCTGATTCGCTCATTTCGCTGTCAATCAAAAAGGGATTCAGCCTCTGACAGATCATCCAATCATCATGCAGACAGCCAGCGTCTGACTCAGCCCCCTGCCCCATAGACCCCCAGAGATGCTCAGCGTCCGATGGGCGGGACAAAGCCAGAATTTATCCAATGACTCATCTCGCTTCACTGCAGAATTTGCATCACTAATGAGCTTTGTAGACGCTCAGCGTCCGACTGCTTAAAGCACAGTGAAGCTGCGGGAATGAGTGAAATGAGGAAATGAGGAAAGCTGCGTCGTTACCAGTGATAAGAAGCTGTTTCTGAACAAAAGTTGAGCACATTGTAGCACATATTTAGTCAATGACATGTACACACAACAGTATATTTTATCTTTTTTTTTTACATTTTAGGGGAAGCTAAGCTTCCCTTGCAGTCTTAGAGAAATCACCTCTGGTGTGGTAACAATCAAGCAAAGCAGTGCAATTTCCCTGTCAGGAATTAAAGGGAATTTGTGCAGGCACTGCCAGCCTGCCTGGTCAAAAGTGTGAGTAAGCTGCACTCACAGTGAAGAGACCTGAAACAACTCCTTTACTACAGTTCGAACTTTTTATTCTTCCACTTTGACTTATTTAACTACCCATAAATTTAACAACGTGGAGGGGTTCGTCGTCTGCCTCTTGCTTGGTGGTAGACCTTCCTAACAAGAGAGGATGCACTGTGTGTATACTGTATATGTGTGTATATGTGT
>NW_013952505.1:1371576-1372724 GCF_001266775.1 Austrofundulus limnaeus | reverse complement strand
CCTAACATACAACTTCAAATCTGTGCTCCTCTTTAGCTGCAAGTTGGATTTGATTTTTGCTGAACCAGTTGTTTTTTTTTTACCCCCTTTATAAGTCAACACATTTATCAAATAACTCCAGCATGTACAGTTTCTCTGTGTTTCTGCTTAATGTTACGTTACTTCCATGCTGGTCCACTTAACTTTCTCTGTCTGCATGTTTGCAAAATGGCCTCTCACCACCAGGCTGCATCACACCACATTACACAGCAGCCGAAGAAGCAGACTGTGAGCCATTTGTTCAGCCAATTCCATCAGACAATATCTGCCAACTTCAAATTTTTAAAATAAAAATCCTTAAAAACACCCATCTAACAAACGCAAATAAGAAAAAAATTGCAATAAAACAAACAGATCAAGTTGTAAAATTCTATTTGCTGAATTTCCAGTAACTTTAGTGTTGCAAAACCTCTAGAGGGCATTCTAATGGACTTGTTCACGTTTGTATAACATTTTACCAGACATTTTGTTCACTGATAAAATTATGTAAGATCATTCACAGTACAATCCACAATATTCAGCAGCACTATTTGGRCCAGGTTGTATGTTTTGTGAGTTTTTTTAAGCTTCTGGAGCAAACTTGAAAAACAAAATTGCTTAAGTTTTAATGTTAGCGTGAGCTTCCATATAATTGACTTTTTTTCTTCTATCAAATGAAAGAAAATACATTACAGTCTCATGGACTATAATGACTATATTTATGTTATATATTTGATAAATACTGTATATATACTATAGTTAATTACAAATATATGTTAAATATTATACATTAGYAATTTCTAACTGAAAAACTAACTTCTTAACCCATGTCTGTTTCTGGACTAGTTGTCCTTATGAGTTGCAGTGATCTGATTGGCTCACTTATACTCCAACAATGCAGCAGCAGCCACMTGACATACTGAACCATGCGTTAATGTGATACATCTAAGAACATAAAGAAATACAGCACTGAGGTGCAGCTGCAGCTGCAACAATTGTTACACACAGAAGAACAAGTTCGCCACAATACAGTGAGAATACAGACAGGGCATTAGCACAGTGTAGAGATTGTGTAACATTTTAGTTAGATTATAGCAAAAAAAAAAATCACAAAGAGATCAGGTGTACCC
>NW_013952505.1:1367161-1369585 GCF_001266775.1 Austrofundulus limnaeus | reverse complement strand
TTAATAAGACCTGTGAGTTTCACTTTGTCTGTTTTGTTCATGAAGAAGAATCCAATAAAGGTTCTTCAAAACCACCATCTGGTGGTGAAGTCCTGAACTACAACATGAAGCATACTTCTCTCTGTAGCTGTGAGGTGTCATGCTAAAATATTGTGCTCGACACATGTGCACTGTTATGAAGATCTTGTAAGATTCGTTTGAAAAAAATCCTCGTAACAATTTTCACTAATGTTGTTTAAGTAAATTTAAATGCTACAAATTCAAGTAATATTTACTCATTATCTAAAAGTTATTAAGAATAATTAAAGATTTGTGAATACATCAGGTAAAATTTACTTAATTTGATCAAGTATATGATATAAGATTCAATTGAACAAATTAAGTAAAATTTACCTGATTTATTCACAAATCTTTAACTATATTCTTAATAACTTTTACTAGATTATGATGAGTAAATATTACATGAATTTTTAGCATTTAAATTTACTTAACAAATGTTAGTGTAAATTTGTTAGAGGATTTTTTTCAAGTAAATCTTACAAGTTATTTTTTTCAGTGTAGTTTTCAGCAATTTATTGTCCACAAACATATTTCACACTGTCAGTAAATACGGAGAACGACTTCTTGCCCTGCCTGCTTAAAGTTTCAGCTTTTCTTCAGAGAAAAAAGACAAAAAACAAAACAAAATGAAACAAAAAACAATAGCTCACTGTCTCTTGTATCAGAATGAAAATATTCCAACACTGAAGGCTTATGGTCTCAAGTCAGRGAGTTGTTCTGGGATATCTGTAAACAAACTCAAATTTTTGTTGTCTTCATAAAATGATTAMAATATTTTAAGTCAGAATATATTTTTCAGTATATAATACTTAGAAGCGGACTATAATCCAGGGCATTCTGAGTAATAACAGTAATAAAGTTATTAATATCTTGTAAATACCTTGCTGGATGTTTGTATAAGGTGGACATCACTGCTGTGAAGTTAGATGCGCTCCTATATTGAACGACACTTCAGATATGGAGCTGTCTCAGTGGCCTTGTGTGGAAAACAACATTCTCTGCGGTACCGCCTCATTTGTCAAAATCAAAAAAATAAATCCTCCAACCACTAAAATCAGACGTCACTCCATGTTTGTTCACATTTTGTGAAGAAGGAAGTCACGCTCAGTGTCTTCTGAGGTTTTTGTTTCACTCCCTTCAGCGACTCTTGGTGCAGTGCCACCACAGGTGAGGGGGGAGCAAGTTGTTTACAAAGTTTAGTTCATTTGACAAAGAGTGAAACTGAACCACACAACTGAAAATGTAAACAAATCTTGCAATTTTAGTCCCCAATCGAAACGAGTCTACCAGATCATCAGGTGTGAATATGAGCTAGGGCTGGGTAAACAAACAAACAAACAAACAAACAAAAGATTTAATTGATCTTGGATCGATTTCCTTTAAATTAGGGAAAATCGATTCATAGGACAGGAGATAGATTTTCCTCGTAAAGTCTTGTGTGTGTTGAAGCTGAGGGGCGTTTCTATGTTTTGTGTCACTCCTGGCTTGCCGTACGTTTACATCCGATTGACGTTCAGTGCTAACGTTAGCTTCTGACAACAAGTTGTCCGGGACAAAACAAGATAAACTATATAATCACTAACATTATCGACCAATTCTCTGCAGGACTTCAAGATAGAGGCCATGGCAACTTTTGTTTGCAAAGATTTACGCTCAATTATTTAAGAGCAGAGTGAATCATGATTAACTGATTCAGAACTTTATGTCTGAACCTTATGAATCGAATCAATTTAGGGAATTGGCCACAATACCCAGCCCAACAAATGATTAATGTTTATTTCTATTTCTACAGTTTATGTTTATTTAAGAAAAATGCAGCTGAAGCAAACTTGTTTAGAAACAGCAAATGAGAAGTCAAAAATACATTTAAGGACTCAAATAAAAATAAAGAAGAAACTGTTCTATACTCACAAAAAATAAATAAATACAGACATTTCCTATAAATGAAATCTGTCTTCGGTAAATGACATGACTGTGAACTTTGCAGTGATCCGTTATTACAGATGCCAGTGCAAGTGACAGGCACCAGGAAACTATTACTGGAATCCTTTTATTCTTCATGGCTCTAAAACAGGCAAAATGTTTCCTAATAAGCCAACCATTATCTCTGAGAAGCATAAAGCAGACATTAAAACATTTTTTTTCCCTTTGAGGCAGAACGCGTACTCAAGGTCAACTTTTATATGCCATTTATATGCCAACTCATTTACATGCCATTTAGGTTGAGCTCCATAAGTCCAATCTTTCTCATGTTGTCTTATCTTGAGATGTTGGGCGATTACACTGAATGTCATCCAAACCCCTGTCGCTGGAATCAGAGAAAAATCCCGGAAAATGCTCAACACATGGGGGAAGATTTAAAAT
>NW_013952505.1:1362424-1366064 GCF_001266775.1 Austrofundulus limnaeus | reverse complement strand
TGTGTGTGTGTGTGTGTGTGTGTGTGTGTGTGTGTGTGTGTGTGTGTGTGTGTATGTGTGCTTTCAGGTGTTTGCCCTTCTTTCATACCGAATCCCATAAAGTGTGCAAATTCTCACTATGGCTCCAGGACTCACTAAACTGATCAGCAAAACATCAGGACCAGTAACAGGTATGTGGTTATTATGTTATGGTTAATAGCTGTGTTTTTTATTATTATAAAACCAAATGATTCATGAGCTTGGAAGCAGAACAGCCTCACTTCTGGGGAGTTGTCTGACACCACAGCTTCTTTCTTCAGGTCTCTCCTTGTCGTGTGTCTTTTGGATTAAGGTCAGCACTTTGATTTACCCGCTTTAAAACTTTAATCTTCTTTCATTTTTAATCAGTAAAACAATGTGTGTACTTTGGTGTTTTTTTTTCAGGATGTGCAGTTAAGCTTAAGACCTAAATCATGATACTACCACCACCATGCTACACAAACTGAGCTTTCTACACTGAAATAAACAGTTACATTTCATATAAATCAAAAGGTTCTGTTCAGATCTTTTATGTTCTAAAATATTCATACAATATCTGAATTCTCCACGTGATTTTAACAAACTACAACCTCAAATCCAGTGAAGTTGAGACGTGTAAAACATAAATAAAAGCAGATGATTTACAAATCCTCTTGAACCTATAATCAGTTGAATACACTACAAAGACAAGACATTTAATGTTCATACAGACATATTATGCTGTTTTTCTAAAAAAAATATTCACTCATTTTGARTTTGAAGCCTGCAACAGGTTCTAAAGAAGCTGGGACGGGGGCAATCGAAAACACATTCCACAGGTGAGCATTATAATTGGGTTTAAARGGTGCATCCACGAAAGGCTCAGTCATTCACAAGTAAAGATGAGGTGAGGTTCCCCACTTTGTGAACATCTGCAAGAGCAAATAGTCCAACACTTTAAGAATGTTTCTCAATRTACAATTGCAAGAAATTTAGKGTTCTCAACAGCATATTCTGATTTTACACTTTTTATGGTGTTATTTATGACTGGATGGTTGAATTCTGGAAAAAAAAAGCCATATTTTCAATTTAACATGTTTTAATTTWACAAACCTGAGCTTCAGTAGCGTGTAGAGCCATAAACAGTAACAACAGCTTGGTATGTACTCCATGGTCAGCAGCTTGGTCACACAATGCTGTGTTATATTCTTCAACCAGTATTTGTCTCAAGTCAGCCGTTGTGATTGGTTTGGTCACTCCAGAATGAACAGYACACCCAAGCTTTTGGTGTTTATTGGGATTAAGACTGCAAGTGAGGTTTTCAAACCTCTTCACTTCCAAATTCTGGAGGTAGTCTCTGATAAACCATGCTCTGTGGTGGTTAGTGTTATCTTGGAGGACGGAACTGGTCCCAGACAATGGACACTTGGGATTGACACTGGTTGCTAACGAGTGCTGATAATCAGGTACCAATTATAAATTTGATTTGATTTTCAGCACCTGCAGTACCAGAAGCTAAAAGCAAAAGTTTGTAGTAGAAGATTGTTTTTGTTGATGGCTGAGGATTTGGCTAATTTTTCATGTGTGCTGGACACATTCTGATCTTCAATCCACAGATACATTTTCTGAACAGATGTGGCACCATTAAGGACCATTTAAACATTCTTTTTCATGGTATAAAATTTGTTGTTAAGAAGATATTTTACAAAAAAGTACATTAATTTTTGTGCTGTCCCACTATGTAGTTAATAAAGTTAAACCAAGAAGAAGAAGAAAACACGAAGGAATTGAACTTGGATTTAGGGACTGATGGGGTTTTACAGGAAAGTCCAGGTTCTGCACAGATATTAATYAAAACTGTAGATTTACTTTGTGTATTTGAATGCTATTTGTGACAGACGCGAAGCCTCTGTAGATTATATTTAWGTTCATTCATATATGCATGTGGGTGGGAGGCCAAGATTGAATA
Organism: Austrofundulus limnaeus; assembly: GCF_001266775.1. Lineage (NCBI taxonomy): Eukaryota > Metazoa > Chordata > Actinopteri > Cyprinodontiformes > Rivulidae > Austrofundulus > Austrofundulus limnaeus. The sequence continues at coordinate 1,364,098 of NW_013952505.1, read as the reverse complement.
TAAAGTATGTTCGACTAATGCACAGGGTAATAATGTCCACCTGATTGTTTTATGCTAGAGCACCAGCTCTGTGAAACTTCCTCCTCCTCAGCCAGGTTTTAGATTAAGCKGATCTAGTTAAGATTCCCACTGTGGCATATGAAACTCCTGTCAAGGCTKCCTGAGCGCTACGGGTCCAGCATGCAGCTTGGATGACTGACACCGTGTCTCATTCTCCTCCGAGACTCTGAACTGTCAATAATTTAGCACCRAGGTGCTCCTCTGCAGGACGAGCACTGGGAAAAAGCTGTCGTCCCACGCTCACTTCATAATTTCTCTCTCAATCGAGAATTCCTTCCCCACCCCCATACTCCCACCACCACCACCCCACACATGGAGTCATTCTTTCTATATTGCACCACTTCAATAATTCAAAGTCAGATATGAAAGTCAATGAAATTTGCCATACCTCTGGTCATTACGATGCCTGCCAGGGATTTGTGTCTAGCGTGAGCCGGACTGCAGCCCCCCACCAGCGACCGGTACTTCTCCCTCACCAACTGGAATATTGAATTGGCAAARTCCTGGAAAACAGAATCGTTCCTTTAATTTTTACCAAACCCAGTCTGAGGTGTATGATGTTATTCTTGAATCTGTTTTGGTAAATCGTTTATTTCATACAGAAGTCACAATGTCCAAGCATCCAATTAATTTGGTTTCCTGTAGTCAGTTTCAGTGTTATAATTGAATAAAATTCACCTAACATGCACCTTTTTACAAAAAAAATGGTGGGGTATTATTGTACTTCAGTTTTTAGTACAATTTAATCCTGATTAAGTAAAAAGCTAGACACAAACATATGTATAACAACATACAGATGCACTGAATCGGCTCTGTAAAGAAAAATGTACATGCTGCTGAAAAGCAAAAGATTGATAATGATGTTTTTTTGTGTCTGTTAACAAAATATCTCAAGAATCAATGGTAAATTTTAACAAAACTCCAAGAAAAGAATCACTGGACGCACATCTACAAACTGATTCACTTTTTATTCAGCCCAATTTAAGATAGCTGCAACAAATATTTGAMCTTATAAAACACAAAAATGGCTGTGGCTCAATCAGTTTTGCAGGAAGTATGCTAAAACTTGGTGTGGTAGTAGCTGAGAGTCATTCCCAACTTGCACTCCAAGCAYGAACAGTCATGATCCTTGTGTATTGGTTGTATTCCTTGTGATATGCCACTTTTTTAGTTCTGTTTTCTTCCCAGTCTGTGTTGTAGTTGTGCCCAGCTCCCCTGTGTCATTTCTCATTTCTCCCCCAGTCAGCCTTCAGCCCTGCGCCTCCCACTCATACCTGCTCCTCATTGTCCTCCCCAGGAGCCCTCATTTAAATACGGTGCATACATAACCCACTGGATGGATATAAATTCAGCTTTCAGAYGGTATAATTGTTGACTCAACAACTGATCAAGCTGTTTCTCCAAACTGAGGTTGTTCAAAGAGCTATGCACTACAGGTAAGATATTCATTGTTCATAATCTTTGCATTAAACCCCACTTTAAAATATTTGAAGTATCTCTTCAAGTTGACAGAAAGATGAATAAATTTAAATTATGTTTTATATTAGTGTGATTTTCTGTTGAGACTCACTATAAAAACATATGGCATGAACTAACACAGACAGAAAGATTTAA
>NW_013952505.1:1352412-1360785 GCF_001266775.1 Austrofundulus limnaeus | reverse complement strand
ATCTAACACAAATATTTAAAGGCTAAAGTTGAGGTTCTTCCATGAAGCAGCTCTGCTGTCGTCCATTCACATTTTTAGTTGCAGTCTGAGTCATTTCTACATTCTCCTCTCTGTCAACACTCTCTGGTTTCATTTAAGAAAGTTGATTGTCAGATATTGTCCAAAATTAAACTTCGGTGTGGATAAGAGCTCACGCATCCTCACACCAGGAACCCAGAGAATGTAATCATTTACCCAGTGTGCTTTGCAGCATCTTTGTGACACTATATTTTAAAAACTTTATTAAAGCTAAACTGCCTACAGTATTTTTATTCTTTGTTTTATAGTTGAAGTAAACGTTTATCGAACAATATCTAATGTTACAAGTAGTTGGAGTTCCTTTTAACTGGGAAGACATTTGTGTTCTGTGTTACTGAATGGTTTATCAGATATAAATAAATGTGTATGAGCAATTCCATTTCTAAATTCCATCAGTTTTTTTCACCATCAGTCTCTACTCTGTAATCTAATTCCACTGTTCAGCGGATGCTGCCAAAGAATGTTCATGTTCCTCACACCCCTCCAAAGCGGTGGTCCTCCTTCCAGTTGTAATAAAGGGCTTAGCTTCCAAGCTGCCTCCAAGAGTTGGACAGAAATGTGTCACCGGGAGGTGGCAACAGAGTGATATCGGAGCGAGCCTTTTTGGACAGATTGAGCCCAGTGTAGCTAAGAGGACATCAACAGATGCCATGGCATGGCGAGTGAGGGAGGCGGCGGAGAGAGATTAGAGTCGAAAAAAAAAAAGGCGAAGAACGCAACTGAATTAGTGAACATATTGCACATTATAGCCCTCATCAGAGCTGTGAAATACTCTCGCGGTTAGAACTGGCGGCCGAGGTGCTCACAGCTTGTGGTGTGGTTGGAGGCGTGCGGGTCCGTGCGGAGGTATGCATAAACACATATTGCTGCTTTGACACTGATGTCACCCCAAAGAGGTGTTTTTATCTATTTTAATTTTTTTGTAGAATAAAGCAGACGAACGTGATGAATGACAAGGAGCTTCTGAGCTAACATGTCAACTTAAGTTTGAGTTGAGCATAATCGACTTCACAACAGGCAGGTAAGTTAAGAACAAAACTTATCCTGTTCACCTCGTTTGCTGTGATTTGCACACTTATGAGCAAATCTGTGTAAGAGCTCAGGCTCATTTCACACTGATATCCAATGTGAGCAGGAGGCAYGGGGCATTGCTGAAACTTTAATACTCGTCTGTTACTTCCAGTTTCCCCAGACTCAGCATCACGTAGTGGGAACATGGTGTTAAAATCACATCTCAACAAGGACGCAATGTGACCAGGAAGTCACCGAGCAATTCTTAAATAAATGGGATATTTAAGATATTTTTAAGTGRAGAAACATTATGAACTAGGGATGTTTGACAGAAATGTAGCAGGCTGTCGATGCATCCGCTGCCAGAATATCCGACATGCATCAACTTTTATTCAGTAGATGTGGAGACATTTAGGATAAACTCTGGCTGAAGTTCTTTTTGTTTGCTACCAAAACAGCAATGGCACACTGACACATTTTGTTATGTTCAGCTAAGACATGTCCTTATTTTAAAGTTTATTTTATGCAGTTTWATTTTTTTATTACAACCACAATTCCATTGAAGTTGGGACTTTGTGCAAAACATGAATAAAAACAGGAAAAGCAAATCCAATTTCTGCCTGTATTCAGCACCTTGACCTGCTTTTAGTATGAAGGGTGCTCTATAAATTAATAAAACTTAACTTAAACTTAACTTGTATTCAATTTAATATACCACAAAACAAGCTATTCAATGTTTAAATAGCTATTAGTTTTTTTAAAAATTAATATTTTAAAATGTTTTTAAGGTTTTACTAACCTCCAAACCCAGAGGAAATATAAATGCACATCAAGCAAAAACTCAGGAGTCTGGTGGATAAGACCTCAGGGAGCTAGTCTGGGGACCAAGTAAATTAGTGCGTCCCCTTAGTGCCCCCTTCATCGCACCCCTGACTAAAACTGGTTGAGCCACGTTTTGATGTATTTGGTGAGTTTTCTAAAGCTGCTGAAGTAGCAGTAAATCAAAAATCACGACAAAAACAGATTAATGACAAATAACAGGAGAGAACCATGCTTGTTAGTCTCTGATCTTTGTGAGCTTTAAAACAGCACAAAGTTCACATTTTGTACAGCAGCTTTATTAACAAAAATGTAAAAAAAAAAAAGGGGAGAGAAAAACTCCCCTGTATCTTGGACTTGAAAGTGACATCCAATTAATTTGAGCAGAATCCTGCTTGGCTCGGCAGTGTCGGCTGGAGTCAGTGACAGTGTGAACCCAGAGTCAAGTCCTCCATCCCTCCTAAAGGCCTTTTCATTGATGACATTACAGTGGGGAGAGAAGGTGGCAGCTCAGAGAGRCCTGCAGAGCAAAGGTGGAATAGACCTTGGCAACGAGCCCAGCTTTTTGTCCCCTCCTCCTCCTCCTCCTCCTGCTTCTCCTGGCTCCCTCTCTTTCAGTCTGTTAAACTCTGTAAGTTCATAAATCCTGTTTGCTTCCTCAACTTTTCAAGTCCTTTCATTTTCATTCTTTCTCTCGCCTGCTTTCTCTGTTCCTCTCCTTCAAACTGCCCCCCCCCCCCACACACACACACACACGTTGGTTTGTGACATGTGCCATCAACAAGAAGCCACCAGTGGATTTATAGTGTATAATGTTCTCGTCATGTGAGAAAGAAAACAATACAATCATTACCTGGCTCCAATGAAAGACAAGTTGTGAGTTACAGCTGTGACTCACTTTTTATTTTCTCCATTTGTATGAGTTAAAATCTCCTACAATATTCCCCCCACACACACAGACACACTTACACACACACACACACACATACTTGCTCCCTCCTCAGTGGGGGCTGAGCGCCACCCTCGGTGTGGGCCTAATGTGGCAGAAAAATGGGACAGAGGGTCTCACTCCTCAGTCAGACAGCCCGTCAGAGTGACTTGTCACAACGCAAGAGACCTGCCAGCCGGTCGGCTTCCTCTTGAACGAGCAGCTCCGCTACAGCAACATTTGGGAGTGTCGTTTTCAACATCTCTTCCAGTTTACAAATGCAAGCTCCCCTCAGAAGACGCTGCTGCGCTGGAAAGTGCTGCTGTGGACGTTTGCACTCCTTCGCCCCCACCTGGCGTCTCTCTCCTGCATTAGTTCTGACCAATTTACTTAGCAATTCCTCTGGGCGTTCTCAGGGTGGAGAAAACAAGCAGCGGGACTCATTTAGTGGCTGCAGCTGCAGTAGGTGAGATCTACTGCAGCMGTGTTTGACCAAATCAACTGGAGGCACTGGAGGAGCAGAATAACAATAAAGTGAATGAGCTGACAATTGACCCTATTTTAACTTTATGTTTCAGGTTCGTGAAACAGCTCATATGTGTGGCCCTTGCTGGTAAAATGAGTCAGAATGAACAGACTGCAGTGCAAAAAACATGAAAATATTGATTTTTTTTTATTTCTGTAACTGAGATTTGCGTAAAAGCAAGTCCATAAAAACATAATTTAGCAATCCAAGAAGCTACAACTAAATTGAAGTTTTTCAACAGGTATGACTTTAGATATGCTTTTAAATCTAATCCTTTTCATTTCATTTGAAACTGACCATTGTTTCATTACTCTTAGAGAATCCCTTCATCAAATGCTTAGCATCATCGTGAAGCTCTGGGATTCGTTAATTTCCAATGACATCACTCCAGACCAATTAAAATCAAGCTTTCAAATCGACRTGCTCATAAACAAAACTAGCTTGTTGCTAGCTAGGTAATAAATCATTAAATGGTAAATGAACTGTACTTATTTAGCWCCTTTCTATCCAACCAGGATCCTCAAATCACTTTCCACTACAGTCTGTGTCCTCATTTACTCCTCCACACACTCATTCATTCAGCACTACACTAGATCTCTCTACAAAGCTAATAMAGATAAATCACATTCATAAACTGATGGGACACACATCAGAGGCAGTGGAGGTTCAATGTCTTGCCCAGGGACACTTCAACCTGTGACGGAAGAGCAGTGGAATCGAACCACCAACTCTCACATTAGAGGAGCAACTCCCCAAACCACTCGGCCACAGCTGCCCAAACTACAKGGTGAGTCAAAAGTCACAGGATTTTTTATTTTTATTTTTGATCCAGTTTAGCTGCTTTCAGGATGGCGGCCATGTTCTGGACACAGCCTGACAGATAGCCCCCCTCACCCATTATTACTGGAGTATTCAGATATTTCATTTACTCTTTTTCTTTCTGAAATTAAAATGTGTCCTGTGTCTTTTGACTCACCCTGTAGTTAGGTCTGGTTCACAYGACAAGATTTTAAAATCATTGGCCAATTTTCAAAGACTGAGCGAACCCACAGGTGAGGATAAAAAACCATGGATATACCAGGTTTGGTCCTACAGTGTGTGGTGTACGGTCACACGGCAAAGAGACAACACACCACACACAGACAGATATTTCAATCAAGAACATTCAGATGTGAAATCACACAAAACTTCCAGAATTCTCGTGAGAATTCAGATGCCAGAGGAAAAATCTCACGTGACCTCAAGAGATCGGACATGAGTTCAGAGTAAATAAACCTTCCAGATGAGAGAGAAGCAAAGTTGATTGTTTGTGGACTATTTTTAACAAAGAAAAAAGAATTCAAAATATATCCTCATCTCTGAGAAAACAAAAAACAAAAACAAAAAACTGCTTTTATACAAAATCTTGTACTTTTTTCTGGTCACTGGCCACTTTGGAATGTCCAGTAAATCAAGATATTTACTTTTTGATGCAAGTCTCAGATAACGTTGAACTACTCCATTTGAGACAACGACTCACACCTGACCTTTTTCACCTTCGTCTCTGTGTATAACATACAACTCTGTGTTAAAAAGTTTCATTTAAAATCTGAAACTAAAACAGCCAGCCTATGGGAATATGTACAACATAAGGCCCGTCTCTWATGATAATGGTTGCTGAAAATAACACTGATTTTAGATCTTCAATGACTTCAAACAGTTTACACTGAGTTAAAGTATTTATCTAATCTCCAATCAGTTCTCCCACTTGGTGTGTGTGGGTGCACACTGATGAGTATGTGTGACTATGACTCATTCTACTGTAACATATGGATAAATTATAWTTACTCCTGCATATATTTCAGGTTGCCATGCAGCCAGAGAGTAGAAMAATAGATTGTTGTCAGTTTAGCAGTGGGACCCAAAGGAGTTAATCAGAWCTTTAAACCACTGGTTTAATGCTGAATATCCTTTGGAATAAAACTGAAAGTTTAAATCAAACCTCAGATTCAACTCATTTCACAGTTTCTGTAACTCTCCCCTAGTCATGATACCAAAGTCATCATTCAGTTTTCTCTGGACACCCTCTTGTTTGCTTATTATGCAAACTGATCCAYCAACGATGCAACTTGATTGTCATCGTATCATACCTGAACAAAGGGAGCAGCTACCCAGGATGCTGTTCGTCAACCTCTCCTCACCTTTCAATTATTTCATCCCACCACAGTTTATTGTGGAGTGTACTCTTTTCAAACTAAAAGTATCTCTCTGCAGCTGGACTSTACAGTTCATGGCAGACAGTACATGCTGACAGTTTCCATCACAATGAGGTTCCTCAAGGGTGTGTGCTCGGTCCTTTGCCCTATACTCTGCAGACACATGATTGTGCTGCTAGTTAAAACATTTGTCCAGCTCTGTTTTGCTTTAAATATTTTGGTGTCATAATGAGGGGGTTATGACCTGCTTTTTTCAAAGCTTTTTTTTTGCCTACAGATATAACTGGATGAGGAGGCATTAAAGGGACAAAACTGTGGTTGAAGGTCAACAGAGAATAGCTTTTTCTTTTAGTGACTGCACATTTTGTGATGGGTTAGCATCACAACCCAGTCATTACTGGAGAAAGGTACCACATCCCTGGAACACTGAAGAGGAAAATGCAGGTAAAGAAAGTGGATAGAGGGATGGAAGCCAAAATGATTGTGCACATTAACATAATATATTTTTTTGTTACAAAAACACAAAAGTGAATGAAATAAAACCTTTACCATTTAAAACCTACAGTGTGAAACATATGAACATTGATTCTTTTTAGGCTTGTTACATTTTGGGTTTTCTTTGGGAATTTTCAAGCAAATGATTATAAGCACGACTTTCTGAGTATTATTGGGATGTTTCTTGTAAATACAGAAATCTTCAAGGCATTGTCAGTACATTCTCCATTCATCTGCAGCTGCCTGCCTCCCCTCCTTGTTCCCTCTGTCTCCTCCCTTCCACTGTTTTTGCACGTCAACAGTTCAACACCTTTCTTCAAGGTAATGTGGAATGTCACCAGCAATCCTCCTGCTGTCTTTCCTCTCAAGTCAATATTGTGCCAGAAACACAAAATGTCAGCAGGGAAAATTTCTCCACTGTTGCTTGACCTAGAAGTCTGTGCATGCTGGCAGGGTGATGGTTATGTTTGCTTGTTTATTGTGAGGCAAGAGGAGGGGAATAAATAAATAAATGTCTGAGTGTATAATTTATTGTTTTGTGATTATGGAAAATAATGACGAAGGGAATCCGGATCCATTGCTGATTACATTTTCAGGGGTTTCCATAACATTTGGTACATTGTGCCTGAGTTAATCTGTTGAAACGCAGTGTGAACCCTGAGGCAGCAGGACGGAGTGTGTGAGTTCATGTGTGTCACTCGTCTGTGAACCTTGCATGCCTGCTTTTACCCCACCCTGCCTGAAAGTAGAAAAGAAAGAAAAAAGAAACCACCTCAACCCACCACCCACCACCTTCACCACCTTATCACCCGCCTGCAGAGCCGCCCAGGCTGCATAAAAACTGGGCCATGTCTAATATTTCTTTATAGAGGTATTTAACAATTCATTCTCCCCAGTTTTAATAGTGTCTGCCCTCTGCCTCCAAATCCCCCCACACCTCTACCTCCACCTTCCTTCTCCCAATCTCCAGCCTGCTGCCAAGCACAAGGCTTTTGAAAATGGATATCTATTCATTTGGTGAAAAGCGCTGCCTCCAGGGGATTTTTAGACTTTGAAAAAAAGAAGGGAAAAAAAAGCTGGACGTTGTACGTTGAGACAAATTTCCATCTTGTTTGTTCTCCGTATGTTGTATAACGTCACTTTTATTCCTAAATCTTTCTCCTTCAGATCTGTATCACAAGAGAAAATTTAAAGAAGCCTAATACATTTATGTCAGGACTTAAATCATTATTCACCAGTTGCTCTGCTGTCTCATCATTTTTTAAAATAAACTGCTGCTGATGTGCCGTGACATGACAGCTAGGTGAAACCCATGAAAGTTTAAATGTGAAAAGACAAAGTGTTGTTAACCACTCCTAAATTATACAGTCCAAACCAGATCCAATCTTTTGTTGAGACCAGATGGCCTTGCAGCCAGTGCAAGATATTTCACTGGTGTAGATGTGCATGAACCTCTCCTCTTGCCCAAACAGCAGGGACTTCTCAGAAAAGGCAGCCGGACTGCACCGTAACACGAGGTTTTCTCCCTTTTAAAGCAGATGCTTGATGTTGGAGAGTGAGAACAAAGATACATGAAGGAGAACAAGACACAGACTGAGTGACACAGATCCTGCAATTGATCTGTCTTTGCCATAGCGCACCCTTCCCTCTCCACCACCAACCCCACCCCAGAGTGGGAGAGAGATCCGAGTCTGCACCACAGGTTTCCAGCAGCAAAGCAGAGCTCAAGCAGAGACTCCTCATTAGGCTTGAAAAAGTGGAAACCATGATGATAATCACAGTGCATGGGGAAGGATGAGAATGAAAGATGAGCTCTGACAAAAAATATATATATATATATGATGGCTTCATTCAAAAGTCAAAGACGATGCTTCCTGGTGATTCCTTGATGTTGTCCACATTGGGCTTGGATCCCAACATCTCCCCATTCTTTAATCCATCCCCATGGTATAGAAACATATTTGACAAAAGCTTCTTAAATTTCCATTCAGTTGCTGTGGAGCAGAAGAAGAGCCAAAACTGCAGTGTTTGTGGTGTTTTTCTAACCAATAAATACTTAACCATGGTTCTCAAACTGGTGCAAGAACCACTGGTTGTATTCAAGATTAGTCTAGTGGTACTCATTAGTATGAATCTTTTACAATGTAAATAGCAAGCTAATTAACTGTCAAAGGCTGAACTATCATGTAAATTTAGTGAGGAGGTCATTGGTGCAACTTCCCAGATTGATGGCAAAAATGTAGGTGGAGAAACCTCATTTGTCCCACTCTGGACCCTTGAACCTCCCAGCTGCTATAGAAATATGCTTTATATATATATAT
>NW_013952505.1:1331120-1351752 GCF_001266775.1 Austrofundulus limnaeus | reverse complement strand
TATTATTAATAAAACAGCAGAAAAATGTCCACAACAGGCCGAGAATAGAATCAGCTGAATTTTATACAGACAATACTTGTTTCTCTGCAAATCAAATTACTTGAATTTTGGTACATTTGTTTGTGTTCCCCAGAGGATGAACCTGAATGAACTGCTGCTTTCCTTCTAATTCCTTAAGCTGGCCTGAGGGATTAAAAATTTATATAAAAAAAGTTTTTATGTGTACTAAATAATGAAATGGAATACTGGTTCAAACAATTGTTGGATTATATATTTTTTTCTAGTGACATTAATTAGCATAAAAATAACTTTAGTTTATGAATGTCTTAACAGATACTGGGCACGTATCCTAAAACACTAAATTGCACACATATTTTGTCTTTTTCTAAGTATGTATTTCCACAACTGGCAAAGCCATGACTTTACTTCTGGCAAAAACATCAAGTAATTGTTTCTACTGCTCCCCAGAGGTTGTTCACATTCTCCATTTAGACTGCTATCATAGCTATGAATGTTCCTGAACATACAAAAATTGCTAATAATATAGTCAGTGCAAGTTTCACATTCAAGGCACCAACCTGCATCAAAGTGATTTCAACAATTCAGCCGGGGGCTCTGTCAGCGTGGCACATTTAAATCGTATCTCAGAGAAGGATCTGATCATTTATGACACAAAACCGGCTGCTAGACTGACAGAGAGGAGTAAATCAGACATGTTTTGTCTGAGCAGAGAATAAATTATAAAAAGTTAATAATTCTAAAATAGAAAAAAAAACTGAAATTGACCAAAAGTTGATTGCGTGACCCAAACTCTAACCACAGCTTTTCTTTTGGTTTCTGGCTGATTGTAACTGTTCAAAGCCACTGATTCTCTTCAGCCTAAATCCAAACATTAATTTGGAAAATTAAATCCAAACATTCGAGCCAAACTGAGCTGAAGCTACTGAATCATCACTACGGATAATAAGCATGACTGATTCTGAAACTGATTATCGGTCCAAAGTCTGTATCTCTGATCAAACAAACCCAGTCAACATGGATGTCATTTTTGACCCTGTTGTGCTGTGGCAGTGTGTCTGGTGTGACTTTGAAACCGTGTTTGTCAGCTACTGGGACATCATGTTTAGTAGCTTTCAAACCCCAAAACACATTACGGCAAAGGCTGGTTCACCCCAAAGATCCGGTGCCCCGGCACAAACAGAGCAATGTTGTATATGCTGTTAAGTGCCAGGAGGACTGCGACCAGTTATACATCGGGGAAACAAAGCAGCCACTGTTCAAAAGAATGTCCCAACACAGACGAGCTACATCTAATGGCCASAACTCTGCAGTTTTCACTCATTTACAGGCCAGCGGTCACTCTTTCAGAGATGAGGATGTTCTCATTCTTGATAGGGAGGAACGTTGGTTTGAGAGAGGAGTAAAAGAAGCCATTTTTGTAAAGAAAGACCGTCCATCATTAAACAGAGGTGGGGGCCTCCGTTTTCAGCTGTCCCCCTCCTACAGCGCTGCCATTGGCAGTATCACTCCACCCCCTGTTAACAATAGGTATTAATTAGGTGTGAACGATAGCCATGTGATGTGAGTATCAGTCACCTGGAGGCAGGACTCAAAAGCCTGAATTTTGCCTGAAACTCTCAGACTGAAGAAGTCTCTTGGAGGAGAGACGAAACGTTTCATTAGAGAAGAAACCGTCCAGAGGACCTATACAATATTTTTCCTTTTGATTTTTTACCTGGATTACTGAGATGCATCAGGACATTTTTCACCCATAGTTCCAGACCATAAGTGAGGGTTGGAATGTAGATCGACTGGTCAAAGGAAAGTCTTTGTACTTCTTGGTCATTCGTTTTTCTTAAAAAAACATCCATCCATCCATCCATTTTCTGTACACGCTTCTTCCTTTTCAGGGTTGCGTGGGCCACTGGTGCCCATATCCAGCAGTCACAGTGCGAGGGGCGGGGTACACCCTGGACATGTCCATCACAGGGACACAGAGACAAACAACCATTCACTCTCTCACTCACCACCTAGGGACAATTTAGAGTTATCAATTAACCTAACAGTCATGTTTTTGGTCTGTGGGAGGAAGCCGGAGTGCCTGGAGAGAACCCACGCACGCACAGAGAGAACATGCAAACTCTACCCAGAAAGGTCCCCGGACCTGGATTTGAACCGGTGACCTTCTTGCTGAGAGGCATCAGCTCTACCAACTGAGCCACCGTGCCGCCTTAAAAAAAACAGATATTGAAAAATAAAAAACAGATGGTTATTCTATTTTCATTTTATAGTCCACTACTTATTTTTGTTAAACTGAAATTTTAACACTTTTACCAAGGCAACCCAACGTGGTCCTGAGGAAGCAACTGCAACGTCCAGTTCCTCACGGTCTTCTTGGAGAAAGGCTAAATAAGCAAAAAGCACCAGAAGCTCCAGGAAAAGTGCCACATTTGAATCATCAGTGATATACAAGCTACAAACTAATCAGCTAACACCTCTTGAAGAAATGTCAAACTAGTCAGTTAGTGTTTATTTATTATTTGTTGAGAGTTACAGTAGGATTCAAGAACATGGCCTCAGAAGTGTAGTTGATAATCATCAACCGAACGGCTTGAGGCTTGGCTGCAAAGAGCTCATTGCCTGCTGGTGAATCCTTTTTGGATGGGGCCAACAGGCAGACATCATCTGCAAAAAGCAGCTTGAAACACTCCAAATTAAAGACACTTGGTAAAACAGAAAATTGTCTATAAAAGTTGTGATCACTAGAAAAATACTTTGATTTATTACTGGCATTGCAAACTCACACTGCTGTTGTACAAGCACCAAATTATCCTTATTAGGGGTCCTCAAACTCCAGTAGTGGGCTGCACTAATCTAAAAATCAGTTCCACTAGCCCTAAAACACTAACTCAAATATTTAGGTACCCTAATTCTAAAGAACTAATGCACTAAAAGTTTTAGCAAAAGCTAATTCTAAAGCACTAAAATAACCCAGTCAACCCATGAACATGTTTCAACAGACAACATGAGTCACATATTGTCATGTTGCTCTCTGAAGACTTATCATTGACATTCCACAGCTGTATTTGGGTTCATATGTTGTCACTTGGTGGATAAGTGACACACATATGAACAACATGTGTGACAGTTTTCAACGTCAGCTGTTAACATTAATGTTGATCAATAAAATTTATAGACCTCAGTTAGTGCTCCTAAATTTAGCCTATAAATTTAGCAAGTGTTAATTCACTAGTACATTTTTAAAATGAGCAAAAACTCTAAAGCACTAATCAGGAAATTAGTTCCCCTATTAGTGTTTTAGTGCTTTAGGGGAACTGTGCCCACCACTGTCAAACTCCACAATCCTGAAATACAGGACATCAATGCAGACATGATCTCAGCTTCCTCCAAGTCAATCAAAAATCATGAAGATTTTCTAGAAAAGCTCTCAAATACACTCAATTAGTGTTGAGAGGTAAAAGCTGATCCAGTGTACCATATTTATGAGGAAAACCACATTGGTCCTCTTGAATCTGAGGTTTGACTTTCAGTTGGACTCTCTTTTCCAACATCATGACTTACAGTAGACCATCACAGGAAGGCTGATCCATCTATAGTTGAAGCACACTCCCTGGTCCTTCTCTCTAAAACTGAAAAGTATTTTTAAGCCTTTAGAAGCATACAGTTGTTATAAAACCCCCAAATAATGTGCTTTTGTATCATATTTAGAATCATATTTATGGTGCCAAATTTTATTGATTTGATCACACCAAACAGCAACTGTAATTACACTCAAGGAGAAATTGGTAATGCAATTATGTTGTCTAAAATGTCACCCAATCTCACAGTCTGCATTGGTGCTTTCAGATCCTGCCATTCATTATTGTTTCCCTCTTATGAAACAATTAACAGACACGACTTACATCCTCTCCCTGAAACAATCTGCAGACATATGCACAGGGCAGAGATGAGATGACACAGAGCAAGAGGACGAAGAGTGGGGAAAAAAGAAAAGGTTCAGGGTGACGACGGATGAAGCAGGCCTAAATCCTTTCAGTATAAATCCCCTCTGATTAACCTCCACGGCGGAGATAAAAGCAGCGATATGCCTGAAACGACTTAATAATGTCAGGCGGAGTGTAAAACACACATCGGCGGCTTTATACATTATGCACCAAAGGCCAGCAGAGGGACTCCCACGAAAAGATAACATGACATACCCCCGAGAGAGAAAAGGAGCAGCGAGAAGACAAGCAGGCAACCTCTCAGAGTAAAAAAAAAAAAGGAAGCTGGAAAGGAGACAGAGGAGGAAATGAGAGGGTCAGCCAGGAGAATTTTACAAGAGTCTATCATCTGCAGCACGTAGTTGACTAAGGAAGGATGAAGGMGGAGGAGGAGGAGGCCACTCTAAAGGCCCCTCAGGGCTGTTCACACAACTTCCATTAATTTGCCCATGATTCAGCAGAGAGACTGTGAGAGAGCAGCCTCTCCGCCAGATCACAGAGAAGGGATTTCTATATTTTTGTAGTAAGGAATAATTTAAGAGTTGTAACTGAAGCAAACATGTTGCCTCAGAGGTTTATTAGCTTCTTTGAAGTGCTGAGGGAATTTCATGAGTTGATGACTTCTGAGTTGATTTCTGGTGTGATCTGACATCGTTACGAACCGCAGGAGTCGGAACTGAAGGTCTCAGCGACAACTAGACTTGAACATTGGAAATGGAGATAAGGTCATTTTCTTGTGCTTGTAGAAAACATCAGAATAAACACCTAACTGAACTGTGAACAGAAAAAGTTATGACTGACTGAACCAACTAATGAAGACCTTTATGTGAGCTGAGTTTTACGTTAAAGAATAATTTCAGAGCTTTTGATGTGGGGTTCTGTAGAAAAGGTATGGAGAGTTAATATCTTACCTGTTGTAGATAGCTTGTAGTTAGGAGAAATAGAGTTTATTTCTGTCAACATATGAAGTAACGGCTGGTCCAGCTGAGACCTGAGTGAAATGCTATCATTTTCAAACCCTTCCAATCTCTTAAACTTAATAGGCATTCATGCAACAGAATAATGCAAAACGGGGTGGGGTGTGTGTGTAAAGGTTTATAAATGGTCTTTGCATAAACCAGTATATAATTTTAAAGATAGGAATTGTTCATTATCTTTGGATTAGCTGTTAGCTCAAGTTTGATCAGAATAAAATCAGATCAGAATAAAAATGCTGTTTCTTCAAACGTAACATTTTGAAAAATTCATCCATAATGGGTGGGGTTGGGCAAAGTCGTATCATGTGCAATTAATCGTCTGAAAAACTTTAATCCTTTTTTTTTTGGCACTTGACAATATGATTAATGCTGCCAGGCAGACTGACTGGAGGTTTCCTGGGTCAGTCAAACATGACAAACATCTTAAAAAAAAGTTCTGTAATTTATTTATCATAACTTCGGTTTTACTTGATCTATCAACACAATTTAAAAAGTTGATGTTTAGCYTGAAGTCTGTACTTTTCACACAATTTGGAACAGATTTTTGCGAAGAGCAAATCTTTCCCACTAGAGTAACTTAAATTRGTCGTATAGGACATGCAGGCATCCAGGGACTCCACGGGATTAATTGTTGTATTAATTGTTATTGGCTAAATACCACAATTAATCGTGATTAATTATTTGGCCAATAWCGCCCAACCCTAATAACGGGCAAAATAGCAACTCTAAACAGCCACTGGCTGAGAGGCAATAATTCTATTTTTGAGTTGGAGTTTACCCAATTCAAGATGATTGTAACAGTCAAGCAACCTTAGCAAACACAGGTGCTTACCACTGAGAAACTGATATAACAAATATATTGTAATATAATAACTGAGCTTGGTTCTGCTGGGTTTCTTCCTGTTAAAAGGGAGTTTTTCTTCTCCTGTTGTCACCAATGTGCTGCTCAGGATGGAAAAAAATGTGACGAAGTGAAGATTCAACACAATGTGCTGGCTTCTTTAGATWGAAAAAATTGAACTTCATTAAGTGATTGTGCAAGTTAAGTTTACAAATTGTGCCAATATCTATTGGAGTCAACTGTGTTTGTTAGCTAAATATCTTTGAAACTCAAACAGTCTACAATGTCCACCATTTATTAACTTGGAGTCAACTCWATTGAAGATGGTTGTCACAAAATCTGACCTTAGGAAACAACCTTTACAGATATTGTGCTAAAATCTGGTATGTTGGTAGGTAAACATCGTCCCCAACATATACTTTGAGCACTACATATTTTGCAAGAATTTTGTTTCAGCTGTCAGCCAAAATTGTCTGTCTGAAACTCTAAAAACATAATCACCAAGTAGGTAATGAGGATTCACAAAGATTTTTAATTATCCTTGCTTCTGATTAAACATTTTCACTAAAACTAAACCTCTCTGAAGTCAAACACTTGATTTAGAATATTAATCACAGCAAAACCCTGTTAAGCAGCTGTGGGGGTCAGGCTCTATMGTAAACAGAGATGTAGCTTTCAGTTTTTAATAAAAGTTACCTATTAGAACAACGTGTTCACTTACGTATTAATCAGTGCAGTTATTATCCAGATCTGTTAACATAAAGTTCCCATGTGGAATTTCGTGCTTTCATGATTAGTTAAAGATGCTGCAGCAACAGCTTGAAAATGGCACATGATGATCTACAATTGACTTTCATGCCTTGAAAGCACAGAATTGTTCAAATGGCTCTTCTGAAGCTCTGGCTGCGATGACTCCTCCTAAAGGGGGAGGGGGAGCGATTGGGTCCCCACCTCCACCCAGACACGGCAGCTGCTTGCCCGTCTCTGCAGCTCTTGAAGATACCGCTGCGGCTCRACCCCTGACGATCAGCAGAGCTTCAAACCAGGACGCCATGCTTTGAACGTGACCGTGAATGTCTGCTGGCAASAAGCGACCACTTTCAGCTTGGCGTGGAGATCAGAGATTGTGGGATAGGGGGTAACACAGGGGTTTTCAGACGCTTCTGTGTCTTTCTGCAAAGCAATGTCTGCAACAAATTGTCCTGCCAAGAAGACAATTTAGGGATGATCCAACTGTTGAGCTCAGCAACATTATTAATTACCATAAATATAAAGCAGCATGAGTCCAGGATTCTAAAGTAGTTCAAAACCATCAGTGAGAATAATGTTTTATGACTAAATRTAAGACATGTGTCTCATTCATTGCTGTTTTTCCTCGTTATGCAGTTAGTGTATTTGCTTTCTGAAAGGGTCATTTATCCAGAGTCCTTTCGTCCGCTGGTGACTAAGTGCTGGACGKGGTGTGTGTGTCATCTGTGGGTGCTGCAGTGACCAAGAGGCCCTGGAGCCAGCCATACATCATCACATATTGATACGCTTCCACCGCCGCACCAAGGCTGACATTTGATTCATGGCTTTGGGCGCTCTTTTGGAATTCCTAACAGTCAACAAGGGATCATGGGTAAATATCACTGTTGTGTTAGCTCGGGGCACCCCGCCGACGTGAGGGAATTTAGTAAAAAAATAATRGAAGCAGTCGGGATAGGTAGCTAACAGGATGGACGGTATGTGCAGAACTGTAACAGACTCATTCGCTGTGGTTTTTGTGCTTTATTTTAAGTTTTGCTGGCCTTAACAGAGCCACGACAACAACAAAACCCTGATTATCAAAGGCTCTTTGGGTGATTCAGCACATTCTTACAATCCACATTTCTGCATCTGATTTAGTTATTATAATCTGGTAAAGGCAATATTATAATAACAATAATTATTGTGGCAATTAATACACTTAACAAGAATGTGAAAAAACATATCTATATAAGTCAAATAATAATTCTACCACACTTACATGCACTTTTACTTATATTTCATGCTGCTATAGTACATGTTGCTGTTGGGTCAAAGGTTGGTTTGGTTTGACCACATATTGGGTCAAAAAGGGGTTAAGATGGACATGAGCCATGTGATTCTTTAYAGTCTAACATTTTAATCTACAAATTGACCAATTAGTCCTAAATTTAAAAAAATAAAAATAAACAAGTAACAATGTGCTTTCTAACAGTGATTCTGAAGAAAATTCTTACTTTAAAATTTAATCAACAAAAGTCATTTTTTAAATTTATCTGCATGTTAAAGCGTTGCTGCCTGGGAAACAACTTTAACACTATTTTAACAACTGAAATTAATTAGGCAAATGAATCACTTTGATTTATAAAGTAACTCCAACCTGAGGTACGAGTAATAAAAGTAGACTAGCTAAAAGTTGAGATAAAAAATTGGTGCTTTTAACACTCATATTTATCAACATATTTGGTTTTAATTTGTAATATCAGACAGCATAAACACAGAACATTTCAAGTTTTCTCTTGTTAACTTGAATTTCTTTGCAAGTATTTCCTCTCAAAATGATGCTAAATCTTTTTATTAATATATTTCAGTTTTTTTTTTATTTCACTTCTATTCCTAAACTGGACCAATTACAGATTGTTTTTTTAATACTGCACATCTAAAATGCAGAATTGAACAAATGTTATTAATTCAATCAAGTTGGTCAAACAAAGGTTGGTTTTTCATGTGGAATGAAAGATAAAAAGTAAAAGTAAATTCAACAGTCATTGCATTATTATTGCCAAAAGACAAAGGGTGGGTGATAGTGATTTTTCTTGTGTGTGTTTGGTTTAGTCACTTAGGAAAATATTTTATGAACTACTGGAACGCACACAAAGTAATCACTGGATATACACCTACAGCTGATTAACTTTTGAAGTCAACCCAGTTCAAAATGGGTGTCACAGCTAACTGACCAGTAGATAGAAAAATGTCTATAACTCAGTTAGTTTTACAGATATTGAGCTAATATTTGATGTGATTGCAGCACGTCATACTTTGAGCATGACAGCATGCAGAACGGTACTTTTATGATTTGACTAAAACAACTAGAGCTTTGTTTTGAACACGAGATAACATAAGATCAGTTGAAAATTGACATGATCAAAGCAGGCAATATGCAATCCCTCAAAACAATTAAATATTTAATTGGTTTTTTTTTTGTGAAACAGCAGTTTTGTTTTTGCATAGATACAGCTGTGAATATCACAGATTAGCTGAACAGTTCCATTTGAAACAAACTAATCTGTGAAAGGTTGGTATAGTCCTTTATAAAAGACCACTTCCTTCATCGTCTCTGAGCTGAAGACAGCGCTCCTTCACCCAACACCACTGACACCGTGTTCCCTGCAGACGGTGTCTTTGCTCTTTTTCTGCACTGATAAATGTGTCTCCTAATAAAAGAGACCTAAAGAATGATCTCCTTCACTACACACACATTGGGTGTGCATCATGATATATTGTGCACTTTGCAGCCCACAGACGAAATAAATGCAAATAACCACATGAGAAAGCCTTTTGAATGGGACAAAGAAATCAGYCCGTGGCCCCTGCTCTTTTAACATTTACTAAAACTCCATCAGGYGTCGTTCGCAGAGTAAGCAGAACGGCAGATAAACTGTAACAAATGCACATGTTCTCTTTTGTCACCTTTTTTTTTCTCCTCAGAAAACCTTTGAAATTGTGCACGCACATGCGCACAAACACACAAACACACACGCTTGCAGCAGCGGGCCGACAGCGAGGACAGGCGAAGCATGACAATACCCTAAAGAAGAGTCAATATAGGAGCGAGCAAAAGGAGCACTGATCCATTCCTATTGTGTAAGGTTGACTTCAAGGTCYGTGCTTCTGTCTGAAATTGTGAATTTACACACTGTTGCTTTGTTCGCCCCGATGCATCAGTCAGTTTTTCTAATAGACACGTGTCAAGCTGCTAAACACTGTGCAGCACAGTTAACAAGTTGAGKTTTTTTAGTCCTGTTTTATTGGTTTTTCTTCTTCTCTGCAGCACTTCTGCTGTTGTTTTGTAAAAAAAAACATGAGTCGTCACCTTAACATAGTAAGATCATTATTCCTTCACCCACTGTGAGCACATCTCCACCGATGAGGTTAAGCTGTAACAATACAGAGCTCCAACTGCACGTTATGCTGAAGAGTGGAGTTATTTGTGGGAAGAAGCTGCCACAGCTCAACAAGCCAAAGCTATAAGTGTGTTTCTATAAAGAGGGGCTTGACATGGAGACTGCTGCAAAGGTGACAGAARGAGAAGTAAACAGGGAGAAAGTGACAAAAGGTGGAAGTGGAGTGAAGAGAGTATTTTTGGCCCTCTGCTCCAATAAAAGCAGTTCTATGATGATGTGAAAGTCTTTGCCATAAATTAAATCAAATGGATTGGTTAAAGAAACGTAACCGCGGCTATTAAACTGTAAAAAGATTAATGTCTTTCATCGCCGAAAACTGAGGTTTTAACCTTGTTAACATATCTATATAAAGGTTTTATGTGTTGCAAGGCACGKATCTGCAGAGTCTGAGGAGTCAAACAGCTTGTAAAAGACTGGAGAAACTAATTCCGACAACAGGATGGGGCTTTACAACTAATTTGCATTATGCCGTGAGGGGGCCAATGAAATAAGGACTTAGAGGACATGGGTTTGAAGTTCTCATTCTAATAAAAGACAACAAAAAATCTGAAGCTAGACCAATGCTGCTTGGAAAGTTTATCTGTTAGCATCAGCAGCCATACTTACAGAGATTTAATCTCTGTCAACATACCATGGAGGTCTATAGAACAGCTGTGGCAGGCGCTAACCAAAAGTCTGAATTTAGTATTGCTGTTGACAAAAAGCAAACGATAAGGCCTGATTATGTAAAATTTGTAAGTCCTTTTAATGACGATCTTAGTGAAAACATTATTCATGTATTAGTGTATAAGCTATCTATTTTGTCAGAAAGTTGCGTGTGTTATAAATGTACCAACATGAGAGAAACAAGAAAATTACAAGCAAGCAGATTTGATTTCATTTACCTCAATGTGATCTGAGCAGAACTGATGCTAATAATGTAACAGTTTAAAATTGGAGGGTGGTGGTGGTAGGGTATTATGTATTTTCCAGGCTCATAGTTCAATTTTATACTACAATCAAGTGATTATGTTACCTTCAGTTGTTACAAAAATGCTGTACATATCAAAAAATGAAACTGACTAAAACCCTTGAAAGTTCCCTCTGTCTCTTTAAGAACCTCCTACAGTTTCTGACTCTGGGTTTGCTGTTAATCATATAGTTGCTTCTTCAGCTGTGAGATATTGCCCAGTTTGAGTGCCATTTTAGCTCCTCCATGATGTCACAGATGCTAACAGTGGCCAGGATAAGTGGGGCTCACTCTAGTGTTATTTAACTTCATGCAGCATCACTGATATCCTGCACAGTRTTGTTTCTAAGATTTGCTCGAACCACTTTCTCCATTTATTTTGTGGWCTAAAAATTGACATGTCACCGGATAAGTATCGATGACAATTTGACAGAACATCGCTGCAAAAATGGCTAGATCTAACCCATTTGCTTCTCTTTGTCCTGCTGCTATATGGAAACCTGCTCTGATCGGTTGTGACAATCCTTTCTGACAGGTTTATACATCAAAACACCAATTTGTTTAGCAGCAATGTGAGTCGACACGCCAAGCTGCTCTCATGCTGTATTTCTATCAATGAACAGTAGCTGATTAGGCTGCAGCTAAACAGATGTGCTTTCCTTTCTACAAGAAGCTGCACGACACAGCAGCTTCTCTCTCATTACATTCATATAKTTTAAGCTTTGCACTTTTCCATGTCTGATTTAACTACAATAATGGATGGTCACTGAGCCTTTCCTTAATGCTGGGTATCTATRCAGAACATTGTACTGGTGTAAGGAGATATTACTTCACATAAAATAACACGTTTTACACTATGTCATTTTTCATGCTACATATTACACATTGTATAATATAGTAAAAAAACGGTGAAGGAAGTGTGTTACATTACATATGCAGTAGTGCTACAAGTCAAAGTGGTAATTCTTCTGTTCTGTAGAACATTTGTGAATWATTACGATCTTGGGGTAGTATTTTACAGAGCTGCAATTGTTGGAGACAAGTTGGAGATGTAAAATTGTGAGAAAATTCTSCCATTTTCTGTTGCAGGGTCACTGAATTCWGAGTGATTGAGACCACGAGCCGAGCAAGTCATATCGCTGTGTTTAGTGCAGCCAATCCCTGACAATCAGGGGCTATTTTTGTGAGCAGCTTGCTWAACTATATTCTAGGTTGTGCACATTGTTTCGTTGCCCACCTAAAACRGCTTTGGTACTTTGGTTGCTGCCTCAAAGTTAATCATTTAAYATTACACAGTTATTTAGATGAAATTCTTTGGTAGTTTTCAAGAGCAAACAGGGGGTAGCAGCTAGCTAGCTGGACTTCCAGCAGGAATATTATAATACTTATAGTGAAACAACTATAACACAAACATGACAGAGGTACAAAAGTTTGAACATTTGCATGAACCACTCTGAAGGTTTGAAGATTGGATTCAAAGGTTGCGTCAAAATTGTAAATTTTGCTTGAAAATTGGTCCACTCTGATTGTATTATCAAGGTAATAATGGCTAGACTGAGCAGGACCCACTTTCACAGTAGATTTTGTCAGTCTTAAAACTATGAAGAATAATAGGTCTCACAATGCCAGTGCACACGCACATACATATTCGAGTGGGCACGCAACAATATACGGMTCTCCTCACCTGTGAATGTGACTTTTGAGACATTCTCATGTATAATGCTGCATTCAAGGCTGGTAAAAAGCTGAGAAATCTGAGCTTTACCACATTTGATGGGGTTTTTTCTGACTTATAGCTTGTAAACCCTACAGTAAATTGAAACACTTGCACATTTTAGGGGGTTCCAGAAAAGTAAGGTATTGTAAACCGTACAGTTCAAATAAAAAATCTAAAATGAGTAGGTTGAAATTTTATCTGAACAAATATTAGCAGAAAAATACATTTATTTGGCAGTTTTTTCCACAAAATAACGTACCAATTTWGAGAAATTTATTTCAGCTGTACAGTCCACAAAATTTCCACAATTTTAGATTTTTTTTCCTGTGAAACTTTTACTTGAAAAATACTATTTTGAGTATTTACTTCAAAATACAGAAAATTATAAAGTTATTTTAAGGCCAAAGTATTAGGTTAGCCTTCAACATAAACTACTGAAAATATATTTACCAGTGTACCCCTG
Source organism: Austrofundulus limnaeus (assembly GCF_001266775.1). NCBI lineage: Eukaryota > Metazoa > Chordata > Actinopteri > Cyprinodontiformes > Rivulidae > Austrofundulus > Austrofundulus limnaeus. Next base: position 1,338,611 of record NW_013952505.1, on the reverse strand, counting down.
TAAATACCATCAATACATTTCACAGAAAAATGTAATTCCCTGTTTTTTTTATTATTATCTTGTGGACTGTAGGCTGCTTTTAAAGGAAACTACAAAAACAGTTATTTATCCTGTAGAAATGTGTATAAGATTAACTGAAAAAACTACCACAGTGAAATTTTGATGTGCTCACTCAAATTTTGTTGTGCATGCACGCTCACATTGTGAGACTTATTTCTCTCCATATAAAACAACTTGATGTTTAAGGGTTAATTGCGACTGGTAAATATGCTGTTGTTTTGAACTTAAGGTCAGTTTTGCATTAAAGGCTTTTTGGAAAAATACAACATAATAGTTGTTTTTTGTGGCTTTATTTTTCCATCAGCGGGGACGGAGGAAGTTAATTATTCTGCACGTGAGAGCAGAAAACCAGCCCAAAAATTCAGTAAGATGCTGACTCAGAAAAACAGGGCACTGGAAATGGATTTGTCGTGTACCTGCTGGAGTGCAACCAGGTGCTAAAGCAACAATAGGTGTGTTTTAAAAGTCAGTGCGACTGGCTGCATTAACGTTTGGTTGTTAAAGCCGTATGCWACGGCAAGGAGAAGTCAGTTGGAGCTTTTAGTAATTCATCATCTTTTTTTTCAGTCAAAGTGAAAGATAAGTGGAGCGAGCTGGGTCAGACTTTCCTTAGTGTTAAGGCTTAAAAGTCACTGGAAGTAAAAACTTTTCCTTTTAGCCTCGAACTGTAACTTTTTGTGCTGTAAGTCGTGGATTTTCTTCCCTGTATAACACGATCTGTTAAAGCTTTATCATTGTCCTGTGTAGAAAATCAAATAGCTAATTATTCCATCCACCAAAAAGACTTTGTTCTTGAACTTCAAGCTGCTGAGATATATTGAAGCTGTAGCTTTTTGATACTGTGAATGATTGGAACAAATGTTGTAGAGGCATGATTTGCTCCAGCCTCCAAAATGGGTTTTATTTGATCGACTAAGTGCTTCGCCAGGAGACGGAGACAGACAGAGATATTGCGGCTCACGACAGCCCTGCCTGTCATCTGTATGCAGGCTTCAACACTTCCTGTATCTGAGGGGAAGCGGTGACATCAAAGGTCGCCTCAGAACCGTCCTTTTGTGACAATGACAACGGAAAATGGTATTAAAAGGCATCTTTGGGTCCGCCTCTCGAATTTAAAGGTGGCAGCGGTGACCCGAATCTTCAGTTTATCTGTTCTGGAAGCAAAAATTACCAAAAAAGAAAGAAAGAGACAGATAATAGCAGAGAAGTTGAGGAGCTCATTGAGAGTTCAGTTGCATTTATTTTGTGTATACATACTCTCCTAATTTGGCAGAACCCAGTCATTGCTAAGGGAATCGCAAGAATAATAAAAAAAGAAYATGCTATTTGGACTGAATAATATATCATCTATTTCCCTGCACACCAACAGCACTGGCACATGCTGTAAAAACCATCATGTAAACATTATGCATTACACATATGACCTCTGTGTTTCCTCTTATTGCCCACTGGGATAACATAAAAATACATGAAGATGGAGTGTGGACTCCATCCATAACCACTGGACAGTGGTTTCAGGCACAGCACAGGCCTTAACTAGCTTGCTGTTGTGTACTCATGAACAGGCAGGCTGAAATATGAGGGCTGAGGACACAAGGTCTTCCCAGAATGCTAAACTCTCACTCTCCCCCCGTTGTGCCCTGCAACCAATCTGACGCCTAATTAATCCTGAAGGTCTTTTGTTCCGCTGAGGGTTTTCTCTATTTCTCCCCACCACACTCCATCCATCCTTACCTCCTGTGCAAAAAAACCCACGGTCTACCTTGCATACCTTTTTATTGCTGGCTCAGTTGTTACCCCTCCTTCTCTCATCACACTCACAAACAGGCATACATGCGCCTCATTTCGACCTCTTTCATTATGCCCCCCCCACACCCCCCAGAGGGGCACTGCACRGTCCCATAGAGCTGGACACAGGTAGCAGATGTTTCATTTTACCTCTTTTTTATTCTTTGGGGTAATTTAGATAAAACAATAATGTTACATTTCCCCCTCAGCTTGTGTCCTAATTATAGTACTAAGAGACTTTCACATTTTACGAGGACATGTGAGGAGACTGTGATATTTACTAAAAAGAAACTGTCAGCAACTRTGTATTTTACAAAAACAGCTCTAGTTGGAACTGCTTTAAAAAWGTTTGGCAAATGAGACATAAACTGAATAAAACATTWAAAAAATTGCTGTTTTATTGGCCTAGCAGAAACTTCAACAGCCCACTGAACCTTTTGTTTACTTTCCCTTRGCTAAGCTAGCTATCTACAGGAAACAGCTTTAAATTTTCTTTGCACGTTTCTGTCTATTCATTTAGTTTTTGTGTGTTTCTTGATTATAGACTTTGTTAAACTAAACTTATCACTTGACTGTAGAGTCATGTTGTAAGAGCAAGACATGCCAGACATTTCCCACCTTTTTTCAGTGTTTGTTCAACTTCATATACTACAGTATGCAGCAAAAGAAAATTYTTATATCATCAAATGCTTAGAAACATAACACACTTATTTAACATGATTTAATATTTGTAAGTGATCAAATTTAGAACTCATTTAGGCTTTGGATAAACTTCCCAGTGATTTACCTCACATGTTACTAAAATGATGCAAACAAGTATTATTTTGAGGTAATATTCATAAAACAACAGCCCCGCTCATATTTTGTCTCATACTGAAGCAGAGCACATCAAAAGAAAACATGTTGCCTCCACTATGGAACCAATGGAAGCCACTCGGGGAAACATCTACAGAGGATTTGAAAACCCAAAGGGTCCAAGTAATCAACCATGAATGAGATTAGCGGGACGTGGCCAGTGTGTCTGTTTCTGCCTGTTTATGGAGCACAGTGGGATGACAGTTTGGAAATTTTACTTTGGAAAGAATATGCTTGAATAAAATCAAAGGAACATTCATAAATTTCACATTTATATCAATATGATATTAAACAAATAATGTAGTGAGTAAATGATAGATYAATTTCATTTTATGACTAACAACATGTTGCTTTAAGCACTCCATAATTTAAAGGAAGTTCTTCTGTATTGATGATAATTTTTGTTTTGACAGCTGTCTGCTCCCTAATAGAGACAAAGCTTCAAAAACAGCTCAGGATGAATTAATCACCCATTGTCAGACAGATCCGTCTTAAAATAATCATCTGGTGTCACATCTGTTGATCCGCTAGCTGCACGTGACCCAGTTGGCTTCACGAACCATTGTTGGTGTTCGGTGTGTGCACGTTTCCGTGTGACAGAACAGTCCACCGCTCCTGGCTGGAAGGTCATTTAAAGGCCAGACATGCAACCCCCCATCATCTGCCTCGCTCCCCTGCCTGAGAGCCAGAGATAAACCTACACATGCCAGCCACACAGGACCAATAGTCATGATTTATCTGAAGCCATTTGCTACCTGAACGCCTATGAAATTGTAATGAACTTGATTATGCTTTTAATGAAGTGTGAGAGGTTCTTCAGAAATGATTAGAGCCATGCTTGGCTCACAGCTTGTGGCTGCAAAAGGGAGAGAAGGAGGAGGARGAGGAAGGGAACGGAGAAATGGAGGACTGTCACGAAGAATGAAGACTTAGTAGCTGTGACTGGAGATACTAAAGGGTGAGCAGGGTTGCACACAGCAGCAACTCATTTCTTTGGGATGGATTACAGGGGCGTTTTAGCGTATGTGCAAGGTGACATGACCCAACCAAGCCCACTTCAATTCCTCCCTGCTAAGGGATTTTCCCACAAAGCTGCATGCTGACGCGGTACATTAGACTGAACAGCCTGCAGCCTCATAGGTCATATTTTGCATACATATTAGACAGATGAGGATGATTTTAACCTTTCCATTTACAGGCTGCTCCCATTCAGACGGGAAAACATTATTATTTGGTAATTTCACACAGAAATCTCCACTCTCCCTCTCTGCTCTTTTAATAAATACCAAATGATGAGCTAAGTGRCTGGCAAAAGGGCAGAATGACAATGCAGAAGCAAACAGCTGCTTTTTGCTCACATTACTTTTGCACACAAGTGACAAACTGTAATGAKATGATACTTTATGAATGCATGGAGGAATTCCCTCCTAGGTGACTTATTTAGAGGTCAGTGCTAAGGATTACTTCTRGTTCARAACAAGACCTGCTGTTGCTCTATGYTGTTTATATTCTCCAKATATTAAAAAGACTGCTRCCAACCTATTGTGCCAACCATTCAAGAAATTAGGCCATTTCACATGCCCTCCATAGGTTTATCCCATCTGGTGGTGAAAACAGCTATACAAGAACGACTGCCAGGATTTTGTTGAAAAACCTTTCATTGGCCTTATGCAAAATCAACTTGAGCCCAATTMCGTGTTATAATGTYGTTCCCTCATCAAAAATATATCCAGAGTGTTGCTTTGACTCATTCATGCATGTTTGAGAACTCCTTGAATGGTAGCCATGTGGAGCTGACTAAACGCTTGCTGGTACAAAGCACCACCTTTTTGTGCAAAGCTCCTTCCTGGAGCTCAGTCTGTAGAGCACCCCTCCCATGAAGCMCTGTTGTGAAGACGTTCTGAAGTGGGAGTTTCAGAAATAGTAGGATGTTCTTAAAGAGACAGAGGCCAATTTCAATCATTTAGATAGACTATGGTGCAAAATAAATTTTATTTTGATATATACAGGAATTTCATAACAACTAAAGGTAACATTATTACTTGATTATGGTATGGAATTGAACTGCGTGCTTGGAGAAGACATACTGTAATACCCCCCTTTAAAAACAATCATCCCACAGCAGCTTCTACTGAAGCTTACTTGCCTCGATTAAAAATCCCAATTCTGTTGATACATTTTGGACAGCCTCTCTGAAATATGCGAGGTTTTGTGTGGGCAGTAAGATGCTACACTCTGTTTTAATGAGCACAGGGGTCCCTCAAGGATGAGTACTTAGTCATTTTCTTTGTACACTGCTGACACATGACTGGGCTGCTGCATTCAACACAAAACAGCTGTAAAGTGGTGGGATCAGCAATGATAATGAAACATCTCACACCTGCATTGAATAAYGTGTTTGCAACAATTGCATTTTGTYGAAGGATAATGAATATWTACCTTGTCTACAGGTCRTTTWAATTAAATATCTGAAATTTAATCTTAAAGAATGTTTTGCAGCCCTTTTTGAGCATTAGCTGCAAAAATCCTGATTTTGAACAGAAAAACCTTTAACTTTTTTGTCATTTTCTGACAAGCTATTCTTCTTTCCATACCAGATATCAATGGGTTATCCTGAATAGGATCATACAGTATTTGGGAAGTCTACAACMCTGAGGATTTCTCCTGGACTCTTAACATCACACAAATGAAAAAATAAAATCAGCAGATGTTAGATGGTTGGTTAAAGGTATTTGTGTTGAGATGCTGGGTTAGTTTGAGGCTTATAGAGCCTGAAATGTAGCTCTGAGCATTGCACAGTCTGACCATAGGGTGCATTTCAACCAGACATTCCTTTTACAGGCACCTAATGACTGTCTGCCCTCACCTGGCAGCACATCAGACAAACAATTAGTTGATTTGACAACAGGGCAGCACATTGTATGATGATTTAAGAWTAAGTGGCCAATCAAGGACTGTAACTCAACAGATAAAGGTTGCTTAAGTCAATCAAATWTTCTTTTGTGATGAWACTAGCTAAACCAGTTTRCATTTGTAAYGTTTCCACGTGCTTAAATAAGCACACCGCTGCTGCAAAAACAGTTTACATGACAGAATCTCAATGTGTAACCAGTCTATTTGCACTGTGATGTGTAGCTATAATCACAGGCAGAACTGTGAGCACCCTGTAATACAGTAGCTGTCACTATCTGTGAATCTGCTGCCATCACTGTCCACATGCTGTGGGTGTTACACTATCTGCAAGGTCTCCGAAGCTGTTAATCAACTCCTCTCTAATGTGTTGTTCACACCTCCTCCCTCCCTCCCTCTCCCCCCAAGCTGGTGGATTTCTATCTTGGACAGGGTGCTTGGCCGGGCGATCGCTGTCGCTAATTTGTTGTGGCAATATTAATTAATGATCAGCCTGTCACAGCTGTTTATATTGAGACAGATTAGGAGAGGGAGAGATTAGACAAAGAAAACAATCTGCGAGAGGCTCAGCCGCTGACAGGGGTCACCTTCACGTGTCTGAAATCATATTCAATTTTCCATGGCGGAGGCAGGGAAATTACTCCACTTGACCGATCTGTATCCCTCTCTGTGTGATGCTTCTCATTTAGTCGTAATAACCAAATATGATCCTTTTCAGCAGCGAGAAGCAAAAAGACATCAGACTGTGGAGGTGCATTTGATCTTGGCTAATAACGTTTAAATTAAAAATATTTAGCTGTAATGTTCTTGAAGCCAACAGGCAAACATGCTAAATCTCTGTCCTGCAGCCTTTCTCTCTTTAGCCTTTTCATTTAGCCCTAATATTTATTCAGCCACATTMTTCTGGTTAAATGAACTTTAATCAAAGGTGGCACACTGACCGGTGTCCTTCCTAGTTTCCTTCGACACGAACCTGCTGACTCGCTGCTCTCACCCAGCAGCACACCAGCCTAACGATTCGTTGACTTGGCAACGCAGCTTTGCGTTGTGGCGGCGAGTGGAGATTAAGTGGCCAATCAAGGCCTGAACAGTGGGGTAATCATTCCACTTGGTAAAATGGGCGTCAGGATTATTCCAGTGCTTTCTCACTTCACGGTGCAGGCTTTAATGAAGSAAAGGCATTTACTGGTAACTGGATTGGATTGAAGGACTGCTTCTTAATGACTGATTAATAATAAAGGCATGAGCATTTAGAAGCTGACATAAACTTTAGCCTAATTTTAGACTATGATAAGAAAAAAATATAAATTAAATTGTTTTTAAATCTGTTTTGTACGACGGAGTATTAGGGCCACAGAACCAGATTTTTATTATTTTTTTATTATGAGAATAAAATCATAATATTATGGCATTAAAGTTGTGACAGTACGAGAACCTTTACATGAAAAGGCAGTCTTACCACTGCATTAAAATGAGGAAAGTTGAGCAACTTGTGATTTTTTTTCAGTATCAGTTAAAATAAATACATAATCTTTTAGCACATTAGCATGAAATTATCAGTAGCATGACTTTGAAACGATTTTGCAGACAACTAAATGATAAATTGAAGCCATATTGCAATTAACAGCTGCATTGGCAAATTTAGTTCTTACGTAATTTGGATGAAAGCATATTACAACAGAGACCCAAAAGTCATCGCGGACTACTTTATAATCACAGAGACATGCATAACTGTCCACAGCAAGTATTTGGAAGGTGATGAGAAAAATCAGGAATGGAAAATGGACATGTCATGTAGGATTATTTTTTCCTCATTGTTATGGCAATATTTATTTAACAACAGAGACAGAAATACGCTGGTCAAGAATGAAGGTGCTC